>NC_135900.1:79614175-79619175 GCF_964194155.1 Cetorhinus maximus | reverse complement strand
GCTGAATGAGAGAGGGAGACAGAGCGAGTGGGAGAGGCAGAGAGTGAGAGAGAAAGACAGAAACACAGCGTGAAACAGAGAGCGAGTTAGAGGCAGAGAGTGTCGGAGATAGAGACAGAGCAAGAAAGTCAGAGCATGAGAAAGCGAGCGAGACAGAGAGAGAGAGAGAGAGAGAGAGAGAGAAAGAAAGAAAGATTGACAGAGAGAGACAGACTGAGTGGGAGGGAGAGAAGCAGGGTGAATGACCATGCGTGAGAGACAGAGAGAGAGAGAGAGACAGAGAGAGAGACAGAGAGATAAACGACAGAGAGGGAGACGACAGAGAAAGATAGAAACTGAGAGAGTGGGAGAGAGCGAGAGTGAGAGACAGGGACAGTGAGGCAGAGACAGTGAGAGAGAGAGAAAGATGAATGGAGGGGGAGAGAGAGAATGATAGGCAGAGAGAGAGAGATATAGAGAGAGCGAGAGAGAGAGAGGGTTAATGAGAGAGAGAGGGAGACACAGAGAGATAGAGAGATGTGGAAAGAGAGATAGAGAGAGAGAGATTCACTAATAAAGAGAGCGAGACAGATAGATACAGAGCGAGAGAAACAGTGAGAAACAGACAGAGAATGAGAGACAAAGGGAGAAAGAGAAATACAGTGAGGGAAAGAAAGTTCGAGAGAGAGGCAGTGAGAGGGAAAAACAAAGAGCTCAACCCTGAGAGAGACAGCAACTCATAGGAGAGAGAGAGAGAGAGAGAAAGAGAGAGAGAGAGAGACAGAGAGACAGAGACAGAGAGACAGAGACAGAGAGGCAGATTGAGTTTAAGAGGCAAAGTGTAGGAGAGAGTGGGAGAGAAATACCGAAAGTGAGAGAGAGAAATAAAGTGTCAGAGAGAGAGAGAGAGACAGAGACAAAGAGGGAGTGAGTGTGAGACGGTGAGAGAGGGAGAAGCAGAGAGTGAGAGAGAATGACAGTAAGAGCGTGACAAAGTTGGAGAGGGAGAGAAAGAGAGGGGGAGAGAGATTGAGATTGGGAGAGACCGAGAGCGAGAGACAACAATGAAGAGGCAGAGAGAGAGAGTGAGACAGAGATTCGAGAGACAGAGAGAGCGTGAGAGGCAGAGAGTGAGATAGAGAGTGAAAGAGAGTGAATGTCAGAGCGTGAGACACACAGAGAGAGAGAGAGGCAGAGAGGGAGAGAGACAGAGAGAGATGAACTGAGAGGGAGATCAGGACAGATAGCGATAGCGAGACGGAGTGTGAGAGAGAGACAGAGTGAGATTGGGAGAGAGAGAGAGTCAGAGACAGAGAGTGAGAGAGAGAGAGAGAGAGAGAGAGAGAAAGAGCTTGTGAGAGCGAGAAACAGAGAGATTGAGGAGGACCGAGAGAAAGAGTGAGAGACAGAGACGGAAAATAGAGACATAGAGTGAGAGACAGGGTGAGATTCTGAGAGAGGGAGAATGCGACAGAGAGAGATTGAGAGACAGAGGTAGAGAGACAGTGAGCGAGTAAGTGAGAGAGTGGGAGAGAGCCAGTGAGAGAGGGAGACTAAGAACGAGACATTTGGAGAAAGAGAGTTACGGAGAGGCAGAGGGTGATAGAGAGAGAGACAGGGAGATCGAAAAGCAGAGAGAGATATCGAGAGAGAGACAGAAACTGACAGAGATACAGAGGGAGAAATACATAGAACAAAATAAAGAAAGAGAGTGTTTGGCAGGGAGCGCCGGAGATAACGAGAAAGAGAGAGAGGCTGAGAATGTGGGGGAGATAGAGCGTGGGATACAGAGATGGAGGGAGAGAAAGTGAGGGAGAGCGAGTGGGAGAGAGATACAAAGAAAGACTGAGAGAGAATGAGGGACAGATTGGGCATAGGGTCAAAGAGAGTCAGAGACAGAGAGTGAGATAGAGAGAGAGGAAGAGAGACAGAGGGAGATAATGAGAGAAGGAGAGAGAGTGAAGGACAGAGAGTGTGTGAGAGAGAGAGAAATAGGAAGAGCGAGAGAGACAGAGAAAGAGACAGAGAGGAGGAGATAGAGAGTAGGAGAGACGGAGGGTTAGAGGCAGAGATCGGGAGAGATAAAGAGAGAAACAGAAACAGAGACAGAGAGAGAGACAGAAAGAGAGTGAGACAGAGTTTGAGGCAGACAGAATGTACGAGAGAGACGTCGAGTAAGAGAAATAGAATGAGAGAGAAAGAGAGGGTGAGAGAGTATGCTGCAGGGCATACAGAGAGAGGAAGAGAGATAAAGAGAGTGAGAGACAGAGACAGAAAGAGAACACAGAAAGAGGGAGAGTGAGAAAGGGAGAGACAGCGAGTGAGAGATGGAGTGAGAGACAGAGTGTGACAGACAGAGATAGAGATCGAGAGACATAGGGATAGAGTGATAGAAAGAGAGAGAAACAGAGAGTGAGAGACAGAGAGAGAGAGAGAGAGATAGAGAGAGAGAATGAGTAGAAGAGAGAGACAGAGTGAGAGAGAGAAATACAGGGAGAAAAAAGACAGAGCGTGTCACAGTGAGTAGCAGAGAGAGTGAGGGGCAGAGAGACAGGATGAGAGTCAGAAAAGAGAAAGAGGGACAGAGAGTGAGATATAGAGAGTGAACAAGAGTCAGAGAGAGAGTGAGAGAGATATGCAGAGAGAGAAAGAGAGAGCGTGTGAGAGACAGAAAGTGAGATAGGGTGTGAGCGAGACAGAATTTGAATGACATACTGTGAGAGAGTCAGAGAGATAGAAGAGAATGACAGAGTGAGAGAGTGATACATGGGAGGGAGAGAGATAGAGAGTTAGAGACATATAGTGAGACACAGAGGGAGGGAGAGACAGAGGCAGCGGCTTAGAGGCAGAGAGTGAGATAAACGGAGTGAGAGAGACAGGGGTTGATATTCAAAGTAATAGACAGACAGAGAGATAGAGAGGGAGAGGGAGAGAGCGAGTTTGTGAGACAGGGAGAGAGTGAGAGAGGTAGAGACAGACATAAAGTGTGCTGTAAATTGAGAGACAGAGAGGGAGAATGAAAGAGATTGGGAGAGAGAAAGAGAAAGAGAAAGTGAGAGAGATAATGCGTGAGAAATAGAGAGGGAGGAAGTGAGAGAGATGGAAAGTGGAGAGACGAGAGAGAGAGACAGAGGGATAGAGGGAGAAGAAGTGGTAGAGAGAGACAGAGCGAAAGAGAAAGATAAAAAGAGATAGAGAGAACGAGACAAGGATAGTCAGATATAAAGAGAGAGAGAGAGACAGAGAGAGAAAAAACGACAGAGACAGGGAGAGAGACAGAAAGAGAAACAGAGGCAGATAGAGAGAGAGAGAGAAAGAAAGAGACAGACAGAGGGAGAGAGAGAGAGAGAGATAGAGGCAGAAAGACAGAAAGAGAAAGTGAGCGGTAGAGAGTGGCGGGGAGAGAGAGGCAGAGAAAGCGGGAGACAGACTTAGACAGAGACAGAGAGAGTGACCAAGAGAGAGAGAGAAAGAGACAGAGACAGGGAGAGAGAGAGAGAGTGAGAGAAGGAGAAAGACAGACAGAGAGAGAGTTAGTGGGAGAAACAGCGAGAGACAGATATATATATATATATATATATAGAGAGAGAGAGAGAGAGAGAGAGAGACAGAGAGAGAGAGAGACTGACAGGGAGATACAGAGGGAGAGAGAGATAGAGAAATATATAGAGAGAGCAACAGAGAGAGAGAGAGAGAGAGAGAGAGAGAGATGGAGAGAAAGAGTGTGATAGAGTCAGATAGAGAGAGAGAGACAGAGACAGAGAGACATAGAGCGAGAGACAGGGAGAGAGACAGAGAGAGAGATACACAGAGAGAGAGTCAGACAAAGGGAGACAGAGAGAATGAGAGACAGAGAGAGAGAGAGAGAGAGAGAGGCAGAAAGACAGAAAGAGAAATTGAGCGGTAGAGAGTGGCGGGGAGAGAGAGGCAGAGAAAGCGGGAGACAGACTTAGACAGAGACAGAGAGAGTGACCAAGAGAGAGAGAGAAAGAGACAGAGACAGGGAGAGAGAGCGAGTGAGAGAAGGAGAAAGACAGACAGAGAGAGAGTTAGTGGGAGAAACAGCGAGAGACAGATATATATATATATATATAGAGAGAGAGAGAGAGAGAGAGAGACAGAGAGACAGAGAGAGAGAGACTGACAGGGAGATACAGAGGGAGAGAGAGATAGAGAAATATATAGAGAGAGCAACAGAGAGAGAGAGAGAGAGAAACAGAGATGGAGAGAAAGAGAGTGATAGAGGCAAATAGAGAGAGAGAGAGACAGAGACAGAGAGACATAGAGCGAGAGACAGGGAGAGAGACAGAGAGAGAGATACACAGAGAGAGAGTCAGACAAAGGGAGACAGAGAGAATGAGAGACAGAGAGAGAGAGAGAGAGAGAGAGAGAGATGCAGAGGCAGACAGAGAGAAAGAGAGAGAGCCAGAGAGAGAGAGACAGAGAGAGAGACGGAGAGACAGAGAGAGGGAGAAACGGAGAGAGGGACAGACGGAGAGAGGGAGAGAGGGAGAGAGGAGAGAGAGAGAGAGAGAGAGAGAGATAGACAGTGAGAGAGAGAGACAGTGACTCAGAAAGAGCGTTAGTCAGAGAGAGAGAGAGAAAGAGTAAGACAGTGAAAGAGAAAGAGAGAGAGACAGAATGAGGGTAAGATACTTAGAAAGAGATAGCCAAAGAGTGAATGAGAGAGTGTGAGAGAGAGAGATAGAAATACAGATAGACAGAGATAGAGAGTCCGAGATTGAGACAGAGAGAGACAGGCAGACAGAGAGAGACAGAAAGGTATACCGAAAGAGCGACAGAAAGAGGCAGACACACAGAGAGAGAAACAGACAGAGGTTGAAAGAGCGACAGGGACAGAAAGAGAGAGACAGAAAGAGAAAGAGAGGCAGATAGAGAGAGAGAGTCAAAGACTGACAGACAGAGAGAGAGACAGGTATACAGAGTGAGATAGAGAGAGAGAGAGACAGAGACAGTGCCTCAGAAAGAAGAGATAGTCAGAGGGTGAGAGGGATAGAGAG
>NC_135900.1:79606918-79611918 GCF_964194155.1 Cetorhinus maximus | reverse complement strand
GAAATAGAGATGGAGAGAAATGGAAGATGGAGAGAAATAGAAAGAGTGAGACAGAGAGAGAGAGAGAGAGAGAGAGAGAGAGAGAGAGAGAGAGAGAGAGAGGGAGAGGGAGAGACATATGAAGAGAGCCAGATAGAGAGGCAGAGAGCCAGGGAGAGGCAGAGAGAGAGAGACAGTGAGAAAGAGGAAGACAGATAGACAGAGAGTGGAAGACATCGAAAGGGAGAGACACAGAGAGAGTGAGAGATAGCGTGGAACAAGGAGACAGATAGAGTGGAACAGAGAAAGACAGAGAGAAACAGAGAGCGAGAGATACAGAGACAAAGAGAGAGAAAAAAAGTGAGAGAGATAGACAGTGAGAGACACAGTGATAGACACAGAGAGGGACACGGAGAGAGACACAGAGAGAGACACAGAGAGAGAGACACAGGGAGATACACAGGGAGATACACGGAGAGAGGGACATAGATAAATTCGGAGAGTCTGAGCGAGATAGACAGAGGGGCAGAGAGAGAGAGACAAAGAGAGAGAGAGTCAGAAAATGAGAAAGACAGGGAGAGAGAGAGCGAGAGACAGAGGGAGAGAGGCAGAGAGAAAGAAATAGAGAAAATAGTGAAACAGAGAGAGAGTCAAGGACAAAGAGATAGAGACAGTGAGAGAGGGAGAGATAGACTGATAGACAGAGGTAGAGAGGCAGAGAGAAAGAAAGAGAGAAAACAGTGAAATAGAGAGAGAGAGTCAAGGACAAAGAGATAGAGAGTTACAGAAACAAAGAGAGAGAGAGAGAGACAGAGGGAGAGACAGAGGAAGAGAGCCAGATAGAGCGACAGAGAGATATGGACATAGATTCAAAGATACAGAGAGAGACAGAGAGTCCGGGAGAGACAGAGAGAGAGGGAGAAAGAGCACGACATATAGACAGAATTTGGTAGACACCGAATGAGAGAGACACAGAGAGAGTGAGAGATAGTGTGGTACAGGGAGGCAGATAGAGTGGAACAGAGAAAGACAGAGAGAGAGAGACAGAGAGAGAGACAGAGAGAGAGACAGAAAGAGAGAGATAGAGAGTTAGTGGAAAAGAAAGAAAGAGTGAGAGACATACAATAAGATAGAGAGAAACAAAGAGAGAGTGTGAGAGAGACAGAGAGTGAGACAGAGAGAAAAAAATGAGAGAGATAGACAGTGAGAGACACAGTGATAGACACGCAGAGAGACACACAGAAAGAGGGAAAGAGATAAACACAGAGAGAGTCTGAGGGAGATAGACAGAGAGACAGAGAGCGACAAAGATAGAGGGACAGAGAATGAGAAAGGCAGAGAGAGAGCGAGAGACAGAGGGAGAGAGGCAGAGAGAAACAAAAAGAGGCAAACATAGTGAAACAGAGAGAGAGTCAAAGATAAAGAGAGAGAGAGACAGTGAGAGAGGGAGAGAGAGACTGATAGACAGAGGGAGAGAGAGACAGAGAGAATGAGAGAGAGAGACAGACAGAGACAGATAGACACAGAGAGACTGGCAGAGAGACAAGCAAAGAGAGACAGGCAGAGAGAGACAGGCAGAGAGAGACAGGCAGGGATAGACATGCAAAGAGAGATAGAGACAAACAGAGAGAGGAAGAGAGAGATAGAGAGACAGAGAGAGAGATAAAGAGAGACAAATAAGAGAGAGAGACAGAGAGAGAGAGAGAGGGAGAGAGATAGAGAGAGAGAGAGAGAAGTGTGTGAGAGAGTGAGACAGGCAGGGAGAGAGAGAGATAGTCAGAGAGAGACAGAGAGACAAAGAGAGAGAAAGAGAGAGAGACCGAGAGAGAGAGGCAGAGAGAGAGAGAAACAGTGAGGCAGTGAGAGAGAGACAGAGAGAGAGAAGACACAGAGAGAGAAAAAAAGACAGACAGAATGACAGATAGAGAGAGTCGATCATAGAGAAAGACAGAGCGAGACAGCATACAGATAGGGAGAGAGGCGAAGAGTGCGAGACTGAGAGAGAGAGCGAAAGAGAGAGACAGAGAGAGTGACAGCGAGAGACAGAGAGAGAGAGAGAGAAAGAGAGAGAAAGAAACAGAGAAAGCTAAAAGTGGGAGAGAGCGAGAGAGTTATGGACAGAGAGAGGGACAGAGAGAATGACAGAGAAAGGTACAGAGAGAGAGAGAGGTACTGTTGGAGATAGGCAGAAACACAGAGATAGAGAGAGAGAAAGAGAGAAAGACTTAGAGAGAGGCAGAGTGAGTGAAAGCGAGAAAGAGATTGAAACAGAGAGGGACAGTGACATACAAGGACAGAGAGACAAAGACAGAGATGGACAGAGCGAGAGAGAGAGAGGGAGAGAGATACATGCAGAGCGAGATACGGAGTGACAGGCAGAGAGAGAAGTGGAGACAAATAGAGAGCGAGAGAGAGAGAGTGATAGGGAGGAAATCAAAGAGTCAGTGAGACAAGTGAGAGAGAATGCCTGAGATAAAGAGAGAGGGAAACATAGAGAGTGATAGAGAGACCAAGAGAGAGAGAGAGAGAGAGAGAGAGAGAGACAGAGAAAGTCGTGAAGAGAGAGAGACAGAGACAGAGAGACAGAGATAGAGTGGCAGTGAATGACAGAGAGAGAGTCAGACAGAGAGAGAATGACTGAGAGAGACAAAGAGAGAAAGTGAGAGAGAGAGAGAGGGAGGGAGAGAGAGAGAGAGGGGTTGGGGGTGGGGGAGTGGAGGGGTGGGGGGGGGGGGGGGGTGGCTGATACGGAGCGACCGAGAACAAGAGTGACATATAAAGAGAGAAAGTGTCACAGAGAGACAGAGAGGGAGAGAGAGAAAGAGAGAGAGACACAGAGAAACAGAGAGACGGAGGGACAGTGAGTGACAGAGAGAGAGAAAATGAGCCGAGAGATAGAGAGAGACAGAGAGAGCGAGAGACAGAGAGAGAGAACGAGACAGGCAGGCAGACAGAGAGACAGAAACACAGTGACAGATAGCCAGCGGTACTGGCAGACAGACAAAGAGAGAGACAGAGTTAGAGAGAGAGACCGAGAGAGCTTCATACTGAGAGAGTGACAGAGAGAGAGGGAGAGGGAGCGAGGGAGACAGAGTGTTTGAGATAGACAGAGAGAGGTAGAGAGACAGAGAGTAATAGAGAAAAGGGGAGAGAGAGCGAGAGAGACAGAGGGAGAGAGAAAGATAGAGAAACAGATATAGAGGGACATAGAGACAAAGCAACAGAGAGAGACAGGGAGAGCTGGAGAGAGAGGGAGAAGGAGGAAGAGAGATAGACAGAGAGTGGGAGTCACAGACAGAGAGAGAGCGAGAGAGTGAGAAGAAAGACATACACAGATACAGAGACAGAGAGAGAGAGACAGATAGAGTGGAATAGAGAGAGACAGAGAGACTGAGAGAAAGAGAGAGAGAGAGAGCGAGAGAGACAGACAGATAGAGAGAGAGACTTAGAGAGAGGAAGAAGTACAGAGAGAGGGAGTGAGAGAGACAGAGAGAGAGAAAATCAGAGAGCGAGAGATCGAGAGAGACAGAGTGTAACAGAGGGAGAGAGAGAGAGAGACTGTGGCACATATACAGAGAGACGGAGAGAGAGAGATAGACAGAGAGAGAGAAAGAGAGAGAAGAGTGAAACAGAGAGAGAGAATGAGACAAGGGAGAGATAGGGAGAGACAGAGAGAGAGAGAGAAACAGAGAGAGATAGAGCGAGACAGATAATTCTAGAGAAAGTGTGACAGATAAAGAGGGAGAGAGAGGGACAGGGAGACAGAGAGAGAGAGAGAGAGAGAGAAGAGAGAGAGAGAGAGAGAGAGAGAAAGACAGAGAGTGTGAGACGGGGAGAGTGACAAAAAGTGTGGGAGACAGAGAGAAAGAGACAGGGAGAGATAGAGACAGAGAGAGTGGGAAAAAGAGAACGACAGAGAGCAGAGAGAGTCAGAGAGAGTGAGAAAAACAGACTGAAATAAAGAGAGAGAGATTATTGTAGATAGACAGAGAGACGGTGAGAGACAAAAAGAGAGAGAGACAGAGGGAGAGAGAGACTGACACAGAGAGATAGAAAAAGAGAAAGAGAGGAAAAAGTGAAAGAGAGAGAGATAATGAGACAAGTGAGAGAGAGAGAGGCAGAGAGAGAGAAACAGAGGGAGAGATAGAGAGTGACAGAGAATTCTAGCGGCAGTGAGAGTGAGAGAGGGAGAGAGAGGGACAGAGAAACAGAGAGAGGGGAAAGAGAGAGTGAGAGAGATCGAGAGAGAGAGATAGACAGAGAAAGACAGAGAGTGAGAGACGGAGAGAGAGAGACAAACAGTGAGGGAGAAAGAGAGAAAGAGACAGGGAGAGAGAGAGAGACAGAGAGAGTGGAAAGAGAGAACGACAGAGAGAGAGAAAGTCGAGAGAGAGAGACAGACAGGAGAGATAAACAGAGAGATAGAGAGATTATGGGAGATAGACAAAAAAGGAGAGACAGAGGAAGAGAGAGACTGACAGAGAGAGAGATAGACAGAGAGAATGAAAGAGAGAGAAAAAGTGAGAGAGAGAATGAAACAAGTGAGAGAGAGAGAGACAGAGAATTCTAGAGACAGTGAGCAGAGAGAGAGGGACAGAGAGAGACAGAAACATAGCGAGAGACAGAGAGAGAGAGAGAGAGCGGGAACGAAAGAGAGGGAGACAAGGTGAGGGAGAGATGGTCACAGAGAGATAGAGAGACAGAGGGAGATACGGAGAGAGATAGGCCGAGAGAGAGAGAAACAGAGAGAGAGAAACAGAGAGGAAGTGAGAGAGAGAGAGAGAGAGAGAGAGAGAGAGAGAGAGAGAGACAGAGAGAGAAAGCGGCTGAGAGGGAAGACACAGTGAGAGAGAAACAGACAGACAGAGAGACAGAGATAGAGAGTCGATCATATAGAAAGAAAGAGAGAGACGGAATAGAGATAGGGAGAGAAGTGAAGGTGGGAGACTGAGAGCGAGAGCGAAGAGAGAGAGCGAAATAGAGAGACAGAGAGAGAGACAGCGAGAGAGAGAGAGAAAAGA
>NC_135900.1:79349418-79601918 GCF_964194155.1 Cetorhinus maximus | reverse complement strand
AGAGAAAGACAGAGAGACATAGAGAGATGCAGAGAGAGTAAAAGTGAGAAGGAGTGAAACAGAGAGACAGAGTGAGAGACAAAGACAGAGACGGACAGAGAGAGAGGGAGAGGGAGAGAGAGAGAGAAAGAATGCGAGAGAGAGACATGCAGAGCGAGATACAGAGTGAGTGGCAGACAGAGAGGAGGAGACAAAGAGAGAGAGTGTGTGTGTGATAGAGGCAGAAAAAGAGAGAGGCAGTGAGAGACAGACAGAGAGAGAGAAAGACAGTGAGACAGAGAGAGAGACAGAGAGACTGGGGAAGACAGAGAGAGACAGAGGTGGATACAGAGAAAGAGAGGCCGAGAGAGAGAGTGAGAGAGAGAGATTAACAGAGAAATAGAGAGGAAGTGAGAGAGAGACAGAGAGAGAGAAACAGAGAGAAAAAGGGGCTGAAAGAGAAGACAGAGAGAGAGAGAAACAGACAGACAGAGAGACAGAGAGAGAGAGAATCGATCATGTAGAAAGTCAGAGAGAGACGGTATAGAGATATGGAGAGAGGCGAAGACTGCGAGACTGAGAGAGAGCGAAAGAAGAAGAGAGAGAGAGTGAGACAGCGAGAGAAAGAGAGAGAGAGACAAACAGAGAAAACTAAAAGTGAGAGAGAGAGACAGAGTGAGGGACAGCGAGAGGGACAGAGAGAGATACATAGAGAATGACCGATAAAATGAAGAGTGAGAATGACAGAGAGAGAGGGACTGATGGAGATAGACAGAAGCACACCCACAGAGAGAGAGAGAGATGGAGAGGGATAGACAGAAAGAGAAAGTGAGAGAAAAACAGAGAGAGAGAAGCAGAAATAAGAGAAACAGGGATAGAGAGAAACAGAGAGAGTGAGACAGGGAGACAGACAGAGAGACAGAGAGAGATATCTATATAGAGAGAGAGGCAGAGGGAGATAGAAAAACACAGAGACAGATAATTCTAGAGAAAGTAAGACAGAGAGCGAGGGACGGAGAGAGAGAGAGAGAGAGACAGACAGAGAGAGAGAGATAGAGAGAGCGAGATAGAGAGAGAGAAACAGAGAGAGACAGAGAATTCTATAGACAGTGAGACAGAGAGTGAGGGACAGAGAGAGAGAGAGAAAGAGACAGATGGAGAGTTGGAGACAGAGAGAGTGGGAAAGAGAGAGCGGGAAAGATAGAGAGAGAGTGACATAGAGAGATACAAGGAGAGACACAGAAGAGAGAGAGAGAGAAATCGAGAGGGATAGTTAGAAAAAGAAAGCGAGAGAAAAACAGAGAGAGAGAAACAGAGATAGAGAAAAACAGAGATAGAGAGAAACAGAGAGAGTGAGGCAGGGAGAGAGTGATAGAGTTACAGAAACGAAGAGAGAGAGAGAGAGTGAGAGAGAGAGAGGGCGAGAGATAGAGAGAGAGAGACGGAGAGAGAGACAGAGTAAGAGAGCCAGATAGAAAGACCGAGGGAGAGGGGGGTAGAGACAAATATACAGCGAGAGACAGAGAGACAGCGAGAGACAGAGAGAGATGGAGAAAGAGGAAGACAGGAAGACAGAGAGTGGGAGACACAGAAAGAGTGAGACACGGAGAGAGTGAGAGACAAGGTGGAACAGCGAGACAGATAGAGTGGAGCAGAGAAAGACTGAGAGAGAGAGACAGAGAGAGAGACATACAAACAGATAGAGGGAACCAGAGAGAGAGAGAGACAGTGACAGAAACAGAGAGAGATAAGTCAGAGACAAAGAGAGTGAAAAAAATTGAGAGAGATAGACCGAGGGAGACACAGTGATAGACACAGAGAGAGACTCAGAGAAAGACACACAGAGAGAAACAGAGAGAGACAAACAGAGAGAAGCACAGAGAGACACACAGAGAGAGGGTAGGAGAGACACACAGAGTCTGAGTTAGATAGACAGAGAGACAGAGAGAGAGACAAAGAGAGAGAGAGACACACAGAATGGAAATACAGAGAGAGTGCGAGAGACAGAATGAGAGAGGCAGAGGGAAAGAGAGAGAGAAAAAAATAGTGAAACACAGGGAGAGCGAAAGACAATGCGAGTGAGACAGGGAGAGAGGGAGAGAGAGAAAGAGAGAAAGACAGAGATAGAGAGACTGGCAGAGAGGCAGAGATGGACAGAGAGAGAGAGACAGAGAGAGAGATAAAGAGAAAGACGAATGAGAGAGAGAGAGAGGGAGAGAGAGATAGAGAGAGGGAGAGAGAGAGAGAGAGAGAGAGAGAGAGAGAGAAGTGAGAGAGAGAGAGAAAGAGGCAGGGAGAGAGAGAGAGATGGTCACAGAGAGATAGAGAGACAGAGGGAGATACAGAGAGAGAGAGACAGAGAGAGAGAGAAAGAGGCTGAGAGAGAAGACACAGATAGAGAAAAACAGACAGGCAGAAAGAGAGAGAGTCGATCATACAGAAAGAAAGAGAGAGACAGTATAGAGATAAGGGGAGAGGGAAAGTGTTCGAGACTGAGAGAGAGAGAGCGAAGGAGAGAGACAGATAGAGAGACAGCGAGAGAGAGAGACAAACAGAGAGAGCTAAAAGTGAGAGAAATAGACAGAGTGAGGGACAACGAGACGTACAGAGAGAGTGACAGAGCGAATGACAGGGAGAATGAAAGATAGAATGACAGACAGAATGACATAGGGAGAGAGAAACACATGGAGATAGACAGAAACACACAGAGAGAGAGAGAGAGAGAGAGAGAGACATAGAGAGATGCAGAAAGAGTAAAAGCGTGAAAGAGAGTGAAACAGAGAGAGAGTTTGTGTGTGATAGAGGCAGAAAAAGAGAGAGGCTGTGAGAGAAGTGAGAGAGATTGACAGAGATAGATAGAGAGAGAAACAGAGAGAGTGATAGAGATACAAAGTGTGGGAGAGACAGAGAGAGAGAGTGAGAGAGTGAGCGACAGACAGACAGAGAGAGAGTGAGATAGAGAGAGAGAAAGAGACGGAGAAGGAGAGAGAGACACAAAAGAGAGAGACAGATAGAGTGGAACGAGTATAGACAGAGAGAGCGAGACAGATAAAGAGAGAAAGAAGCTGAGAGAGAAGACAGAGAGAGAGAAAAACAGACAGACAGTGAGACAGAGAGAGAGAGTCGATCATACAGAAAGACAGATAGAGACAGTATAGAGATAGGGAGAGAGGCAAAGAGTGCGAGACTGAGAGATAGACCGAAAGAGAGAGACAAAAAGAGAGACAGCGAGAGAGAGAGAGAGAGAGAGAGAGAGAGAGAGAGAGAGAAACAGATAAAACTAAAAGTGAGAGAAATAGACAGAGTGAGGGACAATGAGAGGGACAGAGAGAGGGACAGAGTGAAAGACAGAGTGAATGAAATATAGAATGACAGACAATGATAGACAGAATGACAGACAGAATGATAGAGTGACAGAGAAACTGATGGAGATAGACAGAAACACACAGAGAGAGAGAGAGAAAGACAGAGAGACATATAGATATTCAGAGAGAGTAAAAGCGAGAAGGAGTGAAACAGAGAGACAGAGTGAGACACAAAGACAGAGACGGACAGAGAGAGGGAGAGGCAGAGAGAGAGAAATAGAGAATGCGAGAGAGAGAGACAGGCAGAGCGCGATACCGAGTGAGAGGCAGAGAGAGAGGAGGAGACAAAGAGAGAGAGTGTGTGTGTGTGATAGAGGCAGAAAAAGAGAGAGGCTGTGAGAGAAGTGAGAGAGATTGATTGAGATAGAGAGAGAGAGAAACAGAGAGAGCGATAGAGAGACAAAGAGAGAGAGAGACAGAGAGACAGAGAGTGAGAGAGAGAGAGAGAGACAGATAGAGGGAGAGAGAGAGAGAAAAAGACAGTGAGACAGGGAGAGAGACAGAGATAGTGGGGAAGACAGATAGAGACAGAGGGAGATACAGAGAAAGAGAGGCTGAGAGAGATGGTGAGAGAGAGAGAGAAAAATTGAAATAGAGAGGAAGTGAGAGGGACACACAGAGAGAGAAACAGAGAGAAAAAAGAGGCTGAATGAGAAGACAGAGAGAGAGAGAGAAACAGACAGACAGAGACAGAGAGAGAGAAAGTCGATCATGTAGAAAATCAGAGAGAGAGGGTATAGAGATACGGACAGTGGCGAAGACTGCGAGACTGAGAGAGAGAGCGAAAGAGTGAGACAGAGAGAGAGAGACAGCGAGAGAAAGAGAGTGAGAGAGACAAACAGAGAAAACTAAAAGTGAGAGAGAGAGACAGAGTGAGAGACAGCGAGAGGGACAGACAGAGATACATAGAGAATGACCGAGAAAATGAAAGAGAGAATGACAGAGAGAGAGAGAGAGAGAGAGAGACTGATGGAGATAGACAGAAGCACACACACACAGAGAGAGAAAGAGAGATGGAGAGGGATAGACAGAAAGAGAAAGCGAGAGAAAAACAGACAGAGAGAAGCAGAGATAAGAGAAACAGGGATAGGGAGAAACAGAGAGAGTGAGACAGGGAGATAGACAGAGAGACAGAGAGAGAGAGAGACAGAGAGAGACATAGAGAGACAGAGAGGCAGAGAGAGTGAGAAAAACAGAGAGACAGAGAATTCTAGAGACAGTAAGACTGAGAGCGAGGGACAGAGAGAGAGAGAGAGAGAGAGAGACAGAGAGAGATAGATAGATAGAGAGAGAGATAGACAGAGAGAAACAGAGAGCGACAGAGAATTCTAGAGACAGTAAGTCCGAGAGCGAGGGACAGAGAGAGAGAGACAGATAGAGAGAGAGACAGATGGAGAGTTAGAGAGAGAAAGAGTGGGAAAAAGAGAGCGGGAAAGAGAGAACGGGAACGAGATAGAGAGAGAGTGACATACAGAGATACAAGGGGAGACACAGAAGAGAGAGAGAGAGACATCGAGAGGGATAGTTGGAAAAAGAAAGCGAGAGAAAAACAGAGAGAGAGAAAAAGAGATAGAGAGAAACAGAGATAGAGAGAAACAGAGAGAGTGAGACAGGGAGAGAGAGATAGAGTTACAGAAACAAAGTGAGAGAGAGAGAGGGCGAGAGAGAGAGAGGGAGAGAGAGAGAGAGAGAGAGACGGAGAGAGAGACAGAGTAAGAGAGCCACATAGAAAGACCGAGGGAGGGGGACTTAGAGACAAATATACAGAGAGAGACAGAGAGACAGCGAGAGACAGAGAGAGAGGGAGAATAAGAAGACTGAAACACAGAGATTGTGGGACACTGAAAGAGAGAGACACAGAGAGAGTGAGAGACAGAGTGGAACAGGGAGACAGATAGAGTGGAACAGAGAAAGACAGAGAGAGAGAGATAGAGAGAGTGAGATACAAACAGATAGAGGGAAATAGAGAGAGATTGAGAGAGACAGTGACAGAAACAGAAAGAGATGAGACAGAGACAAAGAGAGAGAGAAAATGTGAGAGAGATGGACAGTGAGAAACACAGTGATAGACACAGAGAGAGACAAAGAGAAAGACACAGAGAGAAACAGAGAGAGACAAACAGAGAGGCGCACAGAGAGACACACAGAGAGTGGGAAAGAGAGACACACAGAGTCTGAGGGAGATAGACAGAGACAGAGAGAGAGACAAAGAGAGAGAGAGACACACAGAGTGGAAATACGGAGAGAGAGCGAGAGACAGAATGAAAGAGGCCGAGGGAATGAGAGAGAGAAAAAAATAGTGCAACAGAGAGACAGTGAAAGACAAAGAGAGAGAGAGAGAGACAGTGAGAGAGACAAAGAGAGATGGGACAGATACAATGAGAGATAAAAAATGTGAGAGAGATAGACAGTGAGAGACACAATGATAGACACAGAGAGAGACACACAGAGATACACACAGAGAGACACGCAGAGAGACACACAGAGAGACACACAGTGAGAGGGAAAGTGAGACACACAGAGCATTGAGGTAGATAGACAGAGAGAGAGACAAAGAGATAGAGAGAGACAAAGAGCGAAAAATACAGAGAGCGCGGGAGACAGAATGAGAGAGGCAGAGAGAAAGAGAGAGAGAGAGAGAAAATAGTGAAACAGAGAGAAAGTGAAAGACAAAGTGAGTGAGACAGCGAGACAGGGAGAGAGAGACAAAGAGAGAGAGGGATGGAGAGAGAGAGAAAGACAGAGATAGATAAACTGGCAGACAGGCAGAGATGGACAGAGAGTGAGAGACAGAGTGACAGAGAGAGGGAGGCACACAGAGAAACAGAGAGGCACAGAGACAGGCAGAGAGAGAAAAGCAAAGAGAGACAGGCAGAGAGAGACAGGCAGAGAGAGACATGCAGAGAGACAGAGAGAGACAAAAAGAGAGAGCTAGAGAGATAGAGAGACAGAGAGAGAGAGACAAAGGGAAAGACAAATGAGCGAGAGAGAGAGAGAGAAGTGCGAGATAGAGAGACAGGCAGGGAGAGAGAGATGGTCACAGAGAGATAGAGAGGCATTGAGAGAGTGACACAGAGAGAGAGATAGAGAGAGAAAGAGGCTGAGAGAGAAGACAGAGAGAGAAAAAAACAGACAGACAGAGCGACAGAGAGAGAGAGAGAGAGTCGGTCATACCGAAAGACAGAGAGAGACAGTACAGAGATAGGGGGAGAGGCAAAGAGTGCGAGACTGAGAGAGAGAGCGAAAGAGAGAGACAGATACAGAGACAGGCAGGGGGAGAGAGAGAGAGAGAGAGAGATAGAGAGAGAGAGAGAGAGAGAGAGAGAGAGAAACAGAGAGAACGAAAATTGAGAGAGATGGACTGGGTGAGGGACAGTGAGAGGGACAGAGCGAGGGACAGAGGGAATGACAGAGAGAATGAAAGAGAAAGACAGACAGAATGACAGAGTGAGAGAAGGAGACTGATGCAGATAGACAGATTCACAGAGAGAGAAAGAGAAAGAGAGAGAGATATAGAGAGAGGCAGAGAGAGTGAAAGCGAGAAAGCGATTGCAACAGAGAGAGAGAGTGAGAGACAAAGAGAGAGACGGAAAGAGAGAGAGGGAGAGGGAGAGAGAGAGAGAGAATGAGAGAGAGAGAGACATGCAGAGCGAGATACAGAGAGAGAGGCAGAGAGAGAGGAGGAGACAAAGAGAGAGAGAGAGTGCGTGTAATAGAGGCAGACAAAAACAGTGGCAGTGAGAGAGTGAGAGAGATTGACTGAGATAGAGAGAGAGAAACAGAGAGTGATAGAGAGACAAAGTGAGAGAGACAGAGGGAGAGAGAGACAAAGAGAGACAGTGAGACAGAGAGAGAGGGAGACAGAGAAAGTGGGGAAGAAAGAGAGAGACAGAGAGAGTTGTAAAGAGAGAGAGAGACAGAGAGAGCGAGACAGAGAGATAGTGAGAGAGAGACAGAGAGAGAGAGATAGACTGGAAGAGAAAGCGAGAAACAAACAGAGAGGGAAAGTGTCAGAAAGAGGGATAGTTCGGAAGAGAGAGGGAGTGAGACAGGGAGAGAGAGAGCGAGAGTGACAGAGACAAAGGGAGAGAGAGAGAGAAAGATATATGTATATATATATATAGAGAGAGAGAGAAGACGAGAGCGAGAGAAAGACAGATAGAGGCAGAAAGGGGGACATAGAGACAAAGGGACAGAGTGGGGCACAGACAGGGAGAGACGGAGAGAGAGGGAGAAGGAGGAAGACAGATATATAGAGAGTGGGAGACAGAGAGAGAGGCAGAGAGAGTGGAACAAAGATAGACAGAGAGATAGAGACAGATAGATAGAGAAAAATGGCTGAGAGAGAAGACACAGAGAGAGAAAAACAGACAGACAGAGCGACAGAGAGAGAGAGTCGATCATACCGAAAGAATGAGAGAGACTGTATAGAGATAGAGAGAGAGGCAAAGGGTGCGAGACTGAGAGAGAGAGCGAAAGAGTGAGACAGAGAGAGAGAGACAGCGAGAGAAAGAGAGAGAGAGAGAGACAAACAGAGAAAACTAAAAGTGAGAGAGAGAGACAGAGTGAGAGACAGCGAGAGGGACAGACAGAGATACATAGAGAATGACCGACAAATATGAAAGAGAGAATGACAGAGAGAGAGAGAGAGAGGCTGATGGAGTTAGACAGAAGCGCACACACAGAGAGAGAGAGAGTGAGAGATGGAGAGGGATAGACAGAAAGAGAAAGCGACAGAAAAACAGACAGAGAGAAGCAGAGATAAGAGAAACAGCGGTAGTGAGAAACAGAGAGAGTGAGACAGGGAGATAGACAGAGAGACAGAGAGAGATAGAGAGAGACATAGAGAGACAGAGAGGCAGAGAGAGAGAGAAAAACAGAGAGACAGAGAATTCTAGAGACAGTAAGACTGAGAGCGAGGGACAGAGAGAGAGAGAGAGAGAGAGAGAGAGATGGAGAGGGATAGACAGAAAGAGAAAGCGAGAGAAAAACAGAGAGTAACAGAGAGAGACAGAGAATTCTAGAGATAGTAAGTCCGAGAGCGAGGGACAGAGAGAGAGAGACAGATAGAGAGAGAGACAGATGGAGAGTTAGAGAGAGAAAGAGTGGGAAAAAGAGAGCGGGAAAGAGAGAACGGGAACGAGATAGAGAGAGAGTGACATACATAGATACAAGGGGAGAAACAGAAGAGAGAGAGAGAGACATCGAGAGGGGTAGTTAGAAAAAGAAAGCGAGAGAAAATCAGAGAGAGAGAAAAAGAGATAGAGAGAAACAGAGATAGAGAGAAACAGAGAGAGTGAGACAGGGAGAGAGAGATAGAGTTACAGAAACAAAGAGAGAGAGAGAGGGCGAGAGAGACAGAGAGAGAGAGAGAGATGGAGAGAGAGACAGAGTAAGAGAGCCACATAGAAAGACCGAGGGAGAGACAAATAAACAGAGAGAGACAGAGAGACAGCGAGAGACAGAGAGAGAGGGAGAATAAGAAGACTGAAAGACAGAGAGTGTGGGACACAGAAAGAGAGAGACACAGAGAGAGTGAGAGACAGAGTGGAACAGGGAGAAGATAGAGTGGAACAGAGAAAGACAGAGAGAGAGAGACAGAGAGAGTGAGATACAAACAGATAGAGGGAAATAGAGAGAGAGTGAGAGAGACAGTGACAGAAACAGAAAGAGATGAGACAGAGACAAAGAGAGAGAGAAAATGTGAGAGAGATAGACAGTGAGAAACACAGTGATAGACACAGAGAGAGACACAGAGAAAGACACACAGAGAGAAACAGAGAAAGACAAACAGAGAGGCGCACAGAGAGACACACAGAGAGTGGGAAAGAGAGACACACAGAGTCTGAGGGAGATAGACAGAGACAGAGAGAGAGACAAAGAGAGAGAGAGACACACAGAGTGGAAATACGGAGAGAGAGCGAGAGACAGAATGAAAGAGGCCGAGGGAATGAGAGAGAGAAAAAAATAGTGCAACAGAGAGACAGTGAAAGACAAAGAGAGAGAGAGAGAGACAGTGAGAGAGACAAAGAGAGATGGGACAGATACAATGAGAGATAAAAAATGTGAGAGAGATAGACAGTGAGAGACACAATGATAGACACAGAGAGAGACACACAGAGATACACACAGAGAGACACGCAGAGAGACACACAGAGAGACACACAGAGAGAAACACAGTAAGAGGGAAAGAGAGACACACAGAGAGTTGAGGAAGATAGACAGAGAGAGAGACAAAGAGATAGAGAGAGACAAAGAGCGAAAAATACAGAGAGAGCGCGGGAGACAGAATGAGAGAGGCAGAGAGAAAGAGAGAGAGAGAGAGAAAATAGTGAAACAGAGAGAAAGTGAAAGACAAAGTGAGTGAGACAGCGAGACAGGGAGAGAGAGACAAAGAGACAGATGGAGAGAGAGAGAGAGAGAGAGAGAAAGACAGAGATAGATAAACTGGCAGACAGGCAGAGATGGACAGAGAGTGAGAGACAGAGTGACAGAGAGAGGGAGGCACACAGAGAAACAGAGAGGCACAGAAACAGGCAGAGAGAGAAAAGCAAAGAGAGACAGGCAGAGAGAGACAGGCAGAGAGAGACATGCAGAGAGACAGAGAGAGACAAAAAGAGAGAGCTAGAGAGATAGAGAGACAGAGAGAGAGAGACAAAGGGAAAGACAAATGAGCGAGAGAGAGAGAGAGAAGTGCGAGATAGAGAGACAGGCAGGGAGAGAGAGATGGTCACAGAGAGATAGAGAGGCATTGAGAGAGTGACACAGAGAGAGAGATAGAGAGAGAAAGAGGCTGAGAGAGAAGACAGAGAGAGAAAAAAACAGACAGACAGAGCGACAGAGAGAGAGAGAGAGAGTCGATCATACCGAAAGACAGAGAGAGACAGTACAGAGATAGGGGGAGAGGCAAAGAGTGCGAGACTGAGAGAGAGAGGGAAAGAGAGAGACAGATAGAGAGACTGCGGGAGAGAGAGAGAGAGAGAGAGTGAGAGAGAGAGAGAGAGAGAGAGAGAGAGAGAGAGAGAGAGAGAGAGAGAAACAGAGAGAACGACAAGGTAGAGAGATGGACTGGGTGAGGGACAGTGAGAGGGACAGAGCGTGCGACAGAGAGAATGAAAGAGAAAGACAGACAGAATGACAGAGTGAGAGAAGAAGACTGATGGAGATAGACAGATTCACAGAGAGAGAGAAAGAGATATAGAGAGAGGCAGAGAGAGTGAAAGCGAGAAAGCGATTGCAACAGAGAGAGAGAGTGAGAGACAAAGAGAGAGACGGAAAGAGAGAGAGGGAGAGGGAGAGAGAGAGAGAATGAGAGAGAGAGAGACATGCAGAGCGAGATACAGAGAGAGAGGCAGAGAGAGAGGAGGAGACAAAGAGAGAGAGAGAGGTTGTGTAATAGAGGCAGACAAAGACAGTGGCAGTGAGAGAGTGAGAGAGATTGACTGAGATAGAGAGAGAGAAACAGAGAGTGATAGAGAGACAAAGTGAGAGAGACAGAGGGAGAGAGAGACAAAGAGAGACAGTGAGACAGAGAGAGAGAGAGACAGAGAGAGTGGGGAAGAAAGAGAGAGACAGAGAGAGTTGTAAAGAGAGAGAGAGACAGAGAGAGCGAGACAGAGAGATAGTGAGAGAGAGACAGAGAGAGAGAGATAGACTGGAAGAGAAAGCGAGAAACAAACAGAGAGGGAAAGTGTCAGAAAGAGGGATAGTTCGGAAGAGAGAGGGAGTGAGACAGGGAGAGAGAGAGCGAGAGTGACAGAGACAAAGGGAGAGAGAGAGAGAAAGATATATATATATATATATAGAGAGAGAGACAGATAGAGGCAGAAAGGGGGACATAGAGACAAAGAGACAGAGTGGGGCACAGACAGGGAGAGACGGAGAGAGAGGGAGAAGGAGGAAGACAGATATATAGAGAGTGGGAGACAGAGAGAGAGGCAGAGAGAGTGGAACAAAGATAGACAGAGAGATAGAGACAGATAGATAGAGAAAAATGGCTGAGAGAGAAGACACAGAGAGAGAAAAACAGACAGACAGAGCGACAGAGAGAGAGAGTCAATCATACCGAAAGAATGAGAGAGACTGTATAGAGATAGGGAGAGAGGCAAAGAGTGCGAGACTGAGTGAGAGAGCGAAAGAGAGAGACAGAGAGAGAGACAGCGAGAGAGAGAGAGAGAGAGAGAAACAGAGAGAACGAAAAGTGAGGGTGATGGACATGGTGAGGGACAGTGAGAGGGACAGAGAGAGGGACAGAGAGAATGACAGGGAGAATCAACGATAGAATGACAGACAGAATGACAGAGGGAGAGAGAGACTGATGGAGATAGACAGAAACACAGTGAGATAGAGAGAGACATAGAGAGAGGTAGAGAGAGTAAAAGCGAGAAAGAGAGTGAAACATAGAGAGAGAGTGAGAGACAAAGACAGAGACGGACAGAGAGAGTGGAAGAGAAAGAGCGAAGGAGAGACAGAGAGAGAGAAATGCAGTGCGAGTTACATTGTGAGAGGCAGAGAGAGAGGAGGAGGAGACAAAGATAGACATAGTGTGTGTGATAGAGGCAGATAAAGAGAGAGGCAGTGAGAGAAGTGAGAGAGATTGACAGAGAGAGAGAGTAACAGAGAGAGTGATAGAGAGACAAAGTGAGAGAGATACAGAGGTAGAGAGAGAGCGAGAAGCATTGACAGAGAGAGAGAGAGAGGGACAGAGAAAGACAGTGAGACAGAGAGATAGAGACAGAGAGAGTGGGGAAGACAGAGAGAGATAGATAAAGTGGTAAAGAGAGAGAGAGACAGAGAGAGAGCGAGACAGAGAGATAGTGAGAGTGAGACGGAGAGAGAGAGATAGACTGTTAGAGAAATCGAGGGACAAACAGAGGGAAAGTGACAGAAAGAGAGATAGATCGAAAGAGAGTGAGAGGGAGAGAGACAGGGAGAGAGAGAGAGATTGACGGAGACAAAGGGAGAGAGGGAGAAAAAGATAGAGATATATATAGAGAGAGGAAGAGACAGAGGGAGAGAGACACATAGAGAGGCAGAAAGAGGGACATAGAGTCAAAGATACAGAGTGAGGCACAGGCAGGGAGAGACGGAGAGAGAGGGAGAAGGAGGAAGACAGATAGATAGAGAGTGGGAAAAAGACAGAGAGAGAGAGAGAGAGACAGAGAGAGAGAGAGACAGAGAGAAGGACAGAGAGAGAGAGACAGAGAGGGAGAGAGACAGGAAGAGGAACAGAGTGTGTGCAACAGAGAGAGAGAGAGAGAGAGAGAGAGAGAGGGAGAGGGAGAGGGGGAGGGAGACAGAGAGAGACAGAAAGAGAGACAAAGAGAGAGAGAGAGAGAGAGAGAGAGTAGAGAGATATTCAGAGAGAGAAACAGAGAGAGACAGATAATTGTAGAGACAGTAAGACAGAGACTGAGGGACAGAGAGAGAGAGAGAGAGAGAGAGAGAGAGTGGGAAAGCGAGAGCAGGAAAGAGAGAGTGGGAACGAGATAGAGAGAGAGAGAGACAAAGAGAGAGACAGAAGAGAGAGAGAGAGAGATGGAGAGGGATAGACAGAAAAAGAAAGCGAGAGAAAAACAGAGAGAGAGAAATAGAGATAGAGAGAAACAGAGATAGAGAGGAACAGAGAGTGTGAGACAGGGAGTGAGACATAGAGTTACAGAAACAAAGAGAGAGAGAGAGAAATGGCGAGAGGGAGAGAGAGACAGAGGGAGAGGCAGAGTAAGAGAGCCTGATAGAAAGACAGAGGGAGAGGGACATAGAAACAAATGTATAGAGAGAGACAGAGAGCCTGGGAGAGACAAAGAGAGAGGGAGAACGAGGAAGGCAGATAGACAGAGAGTGGGAGACACAGAAAGAGAGACACAGAGAGAGTAAGAGATAGAGTGGAACAGGGAGACATATAGAGTGGATCAGAGAAAGACAGAGAGAGAGAGACAGAGATAGAGATAGATAGAGAGATAGTGGAACAGAGAGTGAAAGAGTGTCAGATAGAGAGAGATGCAAACAGATAGAGAAAAGCAGAGAGAGAGAGAGAGAGAGACAGTGAGAGAGACAAAGAAAAAGAGAGTGAAAAATGTAAGAAAGATAGACAGTGAGAGACACAGTGATAGACAAGGAGAGAGACAGAGAGAAAGGCGCTCAGAGAGAAACAGAGAGAGACAAACAGAGAGGCGCACAGAGAGACACAGAGAGAGAGGGAAAGAGAGACATACAGAGTCTGAGGAGATAGACGGAGAGACAGTGAGTGAGACAAAGAGACAGAGACAGAGAGAGAGAAATACAGAGAGAGAGCGAGAGACAGAATGAGAGAGGCAGAGAGAAAGAGAGAGAAAAAAAATAGTGAAACAGAGAGAGAGTGAAAGACAAAGAGAGAGACAATGAGAGTGGGAGAGAGAGAGACAAAGAGACAGAGGGAGAGAGAGAGAGAAAGAGAGAGGTAGAGAGACTGGCAGAGAGGAAGAGACGGACACAGAGAGAGAGACAGAGTGAGAGAGAGAGAGGGACAGACAGAGAGGGACAGAATTTGAGACAGGCAGAGAGAGACAGGCAGAGAGAGACATGCAGAGTGCTAGATAGAGATAAACAGAGAGAGGGAGAGAGATAGAGACACTGAGAGAAAGGCAAAGGGAGAGACTAATAAGAGAGACAGAGAGACAGAGAGAGAGAGAGAGAGAGAGATAGAAGTGAGAGAGAGAGAGACAGCCAGGGAGATAGAGAGATGGTTACAGAGGGAGAGAGAGACCGAGAGAGAGACAGAGAGCGAGAAACAGAGAGGCAGTGAGACAGTGACAGAGAGAAAGAGAGAGAGAGAGAAGCTGATAGAGAAGACACACAGAGAGAAAAGCAGACAGACTGAGGGACAGAGAGGGTGTCGATCATACAGTAAGACAGAGAGAGAGACAGTATAGAGATAGTGCGAGACTGAGAGAGAGAGAGACAGCGAGAGAGAGAGAGACAAACAGAGAAAACGAAAAGTCAGAGAGAGAGACAGAGTGAGGGACAGTGAGAGTGACAGAGAGAGGGAACAGAGAGAATGACAGAGAGAATGAGAGATAGAGAGAGAGACTGATGGAGATAGACAGAAACACAGAGAGAGAGAGAGAGAGAAAGAGAGAGAGATACATCGAGAGAAGCTGAGAGTTTGAAAGCGAGAAAGAGAATGAATCAGAGTGAGAGAGTGGGAGACAAAGACAGAGATGGATAGAGAGAGAGGGAGAGGGAACGAGAGAGAGACTGAGAGAGAGAGAGACATGCAGAGCTAGATACAGAGTGAGAGGCAGAGAGAGAGGTGGAGACATAGTTAAAGAGAGAGAGTGTGAGTGATAGAGGCAGACAAAGAGAGAGGCAGTGAGAGAAGTGAGAGAGATTGATTGAGATAGAGAGAGAGAAAAACAGAGAGAGTGATAGAGACAAAGAAAGAGAGAAACAGTGGGAGAGAGAGAGAAAGAGAGAAAGAGAGAGAGAGAGACAGACAGACAGACAGAGAGACAGAGAAAGACAGAGAGACAGGGGAAGACTGAGAGACATATAGAGTGGTAAAGAGAGAGAGAGGGAGAGAGAGAGAGATAGTGAGAGAGACGGGGAGAGCGCGATAGACAGGAAGACAAAGCGAGAGACGGACAGAGAGTGAAAGTGACAGCAAGAGAGACTGATCGAAAGAGAGAGAGAGACGGAGACAGGGATAGAGAGAGAGTGACAGAGACAAAGGGAGAGAGAGAAAAAAAGAGAGAGCTATATATAGAGAGGGAGAGACAGAGGGAGAGAGACAGATAGAGGGGCAGAGAGAGGGACATAGAGACAAAGAGACAGAGTGAGACACAGGCAGGGAGAGACGGAGAGAGAGAGAGAAGGAGGAAGACAGATAGAAAGAGAGTGGGAGACAGAGAGAGAGAGAGGGAGAGAGAGAGACAGATAGAGCCGACCAAAGATAAGCAGAGAGAGAGAGAGAGAGATAGATTGGAACAAAGAGAGGCAGAGACACAAAGAGAGAGATAGAGAAATGCAGAGAGAGAGAGACAGAGAGAGAGAGAGACAGAGAGAGAGAGAGAGACAGAGAGAGAGAGACAGAGAGATAGGAACAGCGAGAGTGCAACAGAGAGAGAGAGATAGACGGATAGAGATAGACAGAGAGACAGAGAGAGAGAGAGAGAGAGACCGAGAGAGAGACATAGAGAGAGAGAGAGAGAGAGAGAGAGAGAGAGAGAGAGAGAGAACGTCAGAGAGAGAGGGAAACAGAGAGACAGGGAATTCTAGAGACAGTAAGACAGAGTGCGAGGGACAGAGACAGAGAGACACACAGAGAGAGAGTGAGGGACAGAGGGAGAGTTCGAAACAGAGAGAGTGGGAAAGAGAGAGCGGTAAAGAGATAGCAGGAACGAGATACAGAGAGAGAGACAGAGAGAGATACAAGGAGAGACACAGAAAAGGGAGAGAGAGACATGGAGAGGGATAGACAGAAAAAGAGAGCTAGAGAAAAACAGAAAGAGAGAAACAGAGATAGGGAGAAACAGAGAGAGTGAGGCAGGGAGAGAGACACAGAGTTACAGAAACAAAGAGAGAGAGAGAAAGGGCGAGAGAGAGACGGAAAGAGAGACAGAGTAAGAGAGCCAGATAGAAAGACAACGGAGAGGGATGTAGGGACAAATATACAGAGAGAGACAGAAAGCCAGGGAGAGACAGAGAGAGAGGGAGAAAGAGGAAGACGGATAACCAGAGATTGGGAAACACAGAAAGAGAGAGACACAGAGAGAGTGAGAGACAGAGTGGAACAGGGAGACACATAGTGTGCAACAGAGAAATACAGAGTGGGAGAGGCAGAGTGAGAGAGAGAAAGATATAGCGACAGATATATAGAGAGATAGCGGAACAGTGAGTGAAAGAGAGTCAGAGAGAGAGAGAGAGATACAAACAAATAGAGAGAAACAGAGAGAGATGAGACTGAAGACAAAGAGGGAGAAAAAAATTAGAGAGATAGACAATGAGATGCAAAGTGATAGACAGAGATAAACTGAGAGAGACAAACAGAGAGACACAAAGAGAGACACACAGAGAGAGGGAAAGAGAGACTGACAGAGAGGCTGAGGGAGAAAGACAGAAAGAGAGACAAAGAGAAAGAGAGAGAGAGAGTGTGGAAATACAGAGAGAGAGAGAGCGAGAGACAGAATGAGAGAGGCAGAGAGAAAGAGAGAGAGAAAAAATAGTGAAACAAAAAGAGAGTGAAAGACAAAGAGAGAGAGAGTGAGTGAGAGTGGGTGAGAGAGAGAGAGAGAGAGAGAGAGAGACAGAGAGAGATGACAGAGAGACAAAGAGAGAGAAAAAATGTGAGAGAGATAGACAGTGAGAGACACAGTGATAGACACAGAGAGAGACACTGTTAAAGACATATATAGAGAAAGATACAGAGACACAGAGAGAGACACAGACAGAGAAACACAGTGAGAGGGAAAAAGAGACACACAGAGGGCTAAATAGACAGAGACAGAGAGAGAGACAAAGAGATACGGAGAGAAAAAGAGGGAGAAATACATAGAGAGAGCGAGAGATAGAATGAGAGAGGCAGAGAGAAAGAGAAAGAGAGAGAGAAACATAGTGAAACAGAGAGAGAGTGAAAGACAAAGAGAGAGAGACAGTGAGAGAGGGAGGGAGAGACAAAGAGACAGAGGGAGAGAGAGAGAGAGACAGAAAGACAGAGGTAGATAGACTGGCAGATAGGGAGGGACGGACAGAGGAGAGACAGAGAGACAGAAAGAGACAGATGGAGTGGAACGACTATAGACAGAGAGAGCGAGACAAATAGAGAGAGAAAGAGGCTGAGAGAGAAGACAGAGAGAGAGAGAGAAAAACAGACAGAGCGACAGAGAGAGAGAGAGTCGATCATACAGAAAGACAGAGAGAGAGACAGTATAGAGATAGGGAGAGAGGCAAAGAGTGCGAGACTGAGAGATAGATCGAAAGAGAGAGACAGAAAGACAGACAGCGAGAGAGAGAGACATACAGAGAAAACTAAAAGTGAAAGAAATAGACAACGAGAGGGACAGAGAGAGGGACAGAGTGAATGACAGAGAGAATGAAAGATAGAATGACAGACAGAATGTCAGAGTGAGAGAGAAACTGATGGAGATAGAAACACACACAGAGAGAGAGAGAAAGACAGAGAGACATAGCGAGATGCAGAGAGAGTAAAAGTGAGAAGGAGTGAAACAGAGAGACAGAGTGAGAGACAAAGATAGAGACGGACAGAGAGAGAGGGAGAGGGAGAGAGAGAGAGAAAGAATGCGAGAGAGAGACATGCAGAGCGAGATACAGAGTGAGTGGAAGACAGAGAGGAGGAGACAAAGAGAGAGAGTGTGTGTGTGATAGAGGCAGAAAAAGAGAGAGGCAGTGAGAGACAGACAGAGAGAGAGAAAGACAGTGAGACAGAGAGAGAGACAGAGAGACTGGGGAAGACAGAGAGAGACAGAGGGGGATACAGAGAAAGAGAGGCCGAGAGAGAGAGTGAGAGAGAGAGATTAATAGAGAAATAGAGAGGAAGTGAGAGAGAGACAGAGAGAGAGAAACAGAGAGAAAAAGAGGCTGAAAGAGAAGACAGAGAGAGAGAGAAACAGACAGACAGAGAGACAGAGAGAGAGAGAATCGATCATGTAGAAAGTCAGAGAGAGACGGTATAGAGATACGGAGAGAGGCGAAGACTGCGAGACTGAGAGAGAGAGCGAAAGAGAAAGAGAGAGAGAGCGAGACAGCGAGAGAAAGAGAGAGAGAGACAAACAGAGAAAACTAAAAGCGAGACAGAGAGACAGAGTGAGGGACAGCGAGAGGGACAGAGAGAGATACATAGAGAATGACCGATAAAATGAAAGAGAGAATGACAGAGAGAGAGAGACTGATGGAGATAGACAGAAGCACACCCACAGAGAGAGAGAGAGATGGAGAGGGATAGACAGAAAGAGAAAGCGAGAGAAAAACAGAGAGAGAGAAGCAGAGATAAGTGAAACAGGGATAGAGAGTAACAGAGAGAGTGAGACAGGGAGATAGACAGAGAGACAGAGAGATATATATATATATAGAGAGAGAGAGGCAGAGAGAGATAGAAAAACACAGAGACAGATAATTCTAGAGAAAGTAAGACAGAGAGCGAGGGACGGTGAGAGAGAGAGAGAGACAGACAGAGAGAGAGAGATAGAGAGAGCGAGATAGAGAGAGAGAAACAGAGAGAGACAGAGAATTCTAGAGACAGTGAGACAGAGTCTGAGGGACAGAGAGAGAGAGAGAGAGAGAGAGACAGATGGAGAGTTGGAGACAGAGAGAGTGGGAAAGAGAGAGCGGGAAAGACAGAGAGAGAGTGACATAGAGAGATACAAGGAGAGACACAGAAGAGAGATAGAGAGACGTCGAGAGGGATAGTTAGAAATAGAAAGCGAGAGAAAAACAGAGAGAGAGAGAAACAGAGATAGAGAGAAAAAGAGATAGAGAGAAACAGAGAGAGTGAGACAGGGAGAGAGAGATAGAGTTACAGAAACAAAGAGAGAGAGAGAGAGTGAGAGAGAGAGGGCGAGAGATAGAGAGAGAGAGACGGAGAGAGAGACAGAGTAAGAGAGCCAGATAGAAAGACCGAGGGAGAGGGGGGTAGAGACAAATATACAGAGAGAGACAGAGAGACAGCGAGAGACAGAGAGAGATGGAGAAAGAGGAAGACAGGAAGACAGAGAGTGGGAGACACAGAAAGAGTGAGACACGGAGAGAGTGAGAGATAGACTGGAACAGCGAGACAGATAGAGTGGAACAGAGGAAGACTGAGAGAGAGAGACAGAGAGAGAGAGATACAAACAGATAGAGGGAACCAGAGAGTGAGAGAGACAGTGACAGAAACAGAGAGAGATAAGATAGAGACAAAGAGAGTGAAAAAATTTGAGAGATATAGACCGAGGGAGACATAGTGATAGACACAGAGAGATACTCAGAGAAAGACACACAGAGAGAAACAGAGAGAGACAAATAGAGAGAAGCACAAAGAGACAAACAGAGAGAGGGTAGGAGAGACACACAGAGTCTGAGTGAGATAGACAGAGAGACAGAGAGAGAGAAAAAGAGAGAGAGAGAGACACAGAGTGGAAATACAGAGTGAGAGCGAGAGACAGAATGAGAGAGGCAGAGGGAAAGAGAGAGAGAACAAAAATAGTGAAACACAGGGAGAGTGAAAGACAAAGCGAGTGAGACAGGGAGAGAGGGAGAGAGAGCGAGAGAGAGAAAGACAGAGATAGAGAGACTGGCAGAGAGGCAGAGATGGACAGAGAGAGACAGACAGAGAGAGAGATAAAGAGAAAGACAAATGAGAGTGAGAGAGAGAGAGAGAGAGAGAGGCAGGGAGAGAGAGAGAGATGGTCACAGAGAGATAGAGAGACAGAGGGAGATACAGAGAGAGAGAGACAGAGAGAGAGAGAAAGAGGCTGAGAGAGAAGACACAGATAGAGAAAAACAGACAGGCAGAAAGTGAGAGAGTCGATCATACAGAAAGATAGAGAGAGACAGTATAGAGATAAGGGGAGAGGTAAAGTGTTCGAGACTAAGAGAGAGACAGCGAAGGAGAGAGACAGATAGAGAGACAGCGAGAGAGAGAGACAAACAGAGAGAACTAAAAGTGAGAGAAATAGACAGAGTGAGGGACAACGAGACGTACAGAGAGAGTGACAGAGCGAATGACAGACAGAATGAAAGATAGAATGACAGACAGAATGACATATGGAGAGAGAAACACATGGAGATAGACAGAAACACACAGAGAGAGAGAGATAGAGAGAGAGATGCAGAAAGAGTAAAAGCGTGAAAGAGAGTGAAACAGAGAGAGAGTTTGTGTGTGATAGAGGCAGAAAAAGAGAGAGGCTGTGAGAGAAGTGAGAGAGATTGACAGAGATAGAGATAGTGAGAAACAGAGAGCGTGATAGAGATACAAAGTGTGAGAGAGACAGCGAGAGATAGTGAGAGAGTGAGAGACAGACAGACAGAGAGAGAGTGAGATAGAAAGAAAGAGAGAGAGACAGAGACAGAGAGAGAGAAACACAGAGAGAGACAGATAGAGTGGAACGAGTATAGACAGAGAGAGCGAGACAGATAAAGAGAGAAAGAAGCTGAGAGAGAAGATTGAGAGAGAGAAAGACAGACAGACAGTGAGACAGAGAGAGAGCGTCGATCATACAGAAAGACAGATAGAGACAGTATAGAGATAGGGAGAGAGGCAAAGAGTGTCGAGACTGAGAGATAGACCGAAAGAGAGAGACAAAAAGAGAGACATCGAGAGAGAGAGAGAGAGAGAGAGAGAGAGAGAGAGAGAAACAGATAAAACTAAAAGTGAGAGAAATAGACAGAGTGAGGGACAATGAGAGGGACAGAGTGAAAGACAGAGTGAATGAAAGATAGAATGACAGACATAATGATAGACAGAATGACTGACAGAATGACAGAGTGACAGCGAAACTGATGGAGATAGACAGAAACACAGAGAGAGAGAGAGAGAAAGACAGAGAGACAAAGAGAGATGCAGAGAGAGTAAAAGCGAGAATGAGTGAAACAGAGAGAGAGAGTGAGACACAAAGACAGAGACGGACAGAGAGAGGGAGAGGCAGAGAGAGAGAACGAGAGAATGCGAGAGAGAGACATGCAGAGCGCGATACAGAGTGAGAGGCAGAGAGAGAGGAGGAGACAAAGAGAGAGAGTGTGTGTGTGTGATAGAGGCAGAAAAAGAGTGAGGCTGTGAGAGAAGTGAGAGAGATTGACTGAGATAGAGAGAGAGAGAAACAGACAGACAGAGACAGAGAGGGAGAAAGTCGATCATGTAGAAAATCAGAGAGAGAGGGTATAGAGATACGGAGAGTGGCGAAGACTGCGAGACTGAGAGAGAGAGCGAAAGATTGAGACAGAGAGAGAGAGACAGCGAGAGAAGGAGAGAGAGAGAGACAAACAGAGAAAACTAAAAGTGAGAGAGAGAGACAGAGTGAGAGACAGCGAGAGGGACCGAGAGATACATAGAGAATGACCGAGAAAATGAAAGAGAGAATGACAGAGAGAGAGAGAGAGAGAGAGACTGATGGAGATAGACAGAAGCGCACACAGAGAGAGAGAGAGAGAGAGAGAGAGAGGAGAGGGATAGACAGAAAGAGAAAGCGACAGAAAAACAGACAGAGAGAAGCAGAGATAAGAGAAACAGGGATAGGGAGAAACAGAGAGAGTGAGACAGGGAGATAGACAGAGAGACAGAGAGAGAGAGAGACAGAGAGAGACATAGAGAGACAGAGAGGCAGAGAGAGAGAGAAAAACAGAGAGACAGAGAATTCTAGAGACAGTAAGACTGAGAGCGAGGGACAGAGAGAGAGAGAGAGAGAGAGAGACAGATAGAGATAGATAGATAGAGAGAGAAATAGACAGAGAGAAACAGAGAGCGACAGAGAATTCTAGAGACAGTAAGTCCGAGAGCGAGGTACAGAGAGAGAGATACATATAGAGAGAGAGACAGATGGAGAGTTAGAGAGAGAAAGAGTGGGAAAAAGAGAGCGGGAAAGAGAGAACGGGAACGAGATAGAGAGAGAGTGACATACAGAGATACAAGGGGAGACACAGAAGAGAGAGAGAGAAAGACATCGAGAGGGATAGTTAGAAAAAGAAAGCGAGAGAAAAACAGAGAGAGAGAAAAAGAGATAGAGAGAAACAGAGATAGAGAGAAACAGAGAGAGTGAGACAGGGAGAGAGAGATAGAGTTACAGAAACAAAGAGAGAGAGAGAGAGGGCGAGAGAGAAAGAGAGAGAGGGAGAGAGAGAGAGAGACGGAGAGAGAGACAAAGTAAGAGAGCCAGATAGAAAGACCGAGGGAGAGGGAGTTAGAGACAAATATACAGAGAGAGACAGAGAGACAGCGAGAGACAGAGAGAGAGGGAGAATATGAAGACTGAAAGACAGAAAGTGTGGGACACAGAAAGAGAGAGACACAGAGAGAGTGAGAGACAGAGTGGAACAGGGAGACAGATAGAGTGGAACAGAGAAAGACAGAGAGAGAGAGACAGAGAGAGTGAGATACAAACAGATAGAGGGAAATAGAGAGAGAGTGAGAGAGACAGTGTCAGAAACAGAAAGAGATGAGACAGAGACAAAGAGAGAGAGAAAATGTGAGAGAGATAGACAGATAGACAGTGAGAAACACAATGATAGACACAGAGAGAGACACAGAGAAAGACACACAGAGAGAAACAGAGAGAGACAAACAGAGAGGCGCACAGAGAGACACACAGAGAGTGGGAAAGAGAGACACACAGAGTCCGAGGGAGATAGACAGAGACAGAGAGAGAGACAAAGAGAGAGAGAGAGACACAGAGTGGAAATACGGAGAGAGAGCGAGAGACAGAATGAGAGAGGCCGAGGGAATGAGAGAGAGAAAAAAATAGTGCAACTTAGAGACAGTGAAAGACAAAGAGAGAGAGAGAGACAGTGAGAGAGACAAGGAGAGATGGGACAGATACAATGAGAGATAAAAAATGTGAGAGAGATAGACAGTGAGAGACACAATGATAGACACAGAGAGAGACACACAGAGATACACACAGAGAGACACACAGAGAGACACACAGAGAGACACACAGAGAGACACACAGAGAGAAACACAGTGAGAGGGAAAGAGACACACAGTGAGTTGAGGTAGATAGACAGAGAGAGAGACAAAGAGATAGAGAGAGACAAAGAGCAAAAATACAGAGAGAGCGCGGGAGACAGAATGAGAGAGGCAGAGAGAAAGAGAGAGAGAGAGAAAATAGTGAAACAGAGAGAAAGTGAAAGACAAAGTGAGTGAGACAGCGAGACAGGGGAGAGAGACAAAGAGACAGATGGAGAGAGAGAGCGAGAGAGAGAAAGACAGAGATAGATAAACTGGCAGACAGGCAGAGATGGACAGAGAGTGAGAGACAGAGTGCCAGAGAGAGGGAGGCACACAGAGAAACAGAGAGGCACAGAGACAGGCAGTGAGAGAAAAGCAAAGAGAGACAGGCAGAGAGAGACAGGCAGAGAGAGACATGCAGAGAGACAGAGAGAGACAAAAAGAGAGAGGTAGAGAGATAGAGAGACAGAGAGAGAGACAAAGGGAAAGACAAATGAGCGAGAGAGAGAGAGAGAAGTGCGAGATAGAGAGACAGGCAGGGAGAGAGAGATGGTCACAGAGAGATAGAGAGGCATTGAGAGAGTGACACAGAGAGAGAGATAGAGAGAGAAAGAGGCTGAGAGAGAAGACAGAGAGAGAAAAAAACAGACAGACAGAGCGACAGAGAGAGAGAGAGAGAGTCGATCATACCGAAAGACAGAGAGAGACAGTACAGAGATAGGGGGAGAGGCAAAGAGTGCGAGACTGAGTGAGAGAGGGAAAGAGAGAGACAGATAGAGAGACAGCGGGAGAGAGAGAGAGAGAGAGAGTGAGAGAGAGAGAGAGAGGGAGAGAGAGAGAAACAGAGAGAACGACAAGGTAGAGAGATGGACAGGTTGTGGGTAAGTGAGAGGGACAGAGCGTGCGACAGAGAGAATGAAAGAGAAAGACAGACAGAATGACAGAGTGAGAGGAGACTGATGGAGATAGACAGATTCACAGAGAGAGAGAGAGAGAGATATAGAGAGAGGCAGAGAGAGTGAAAGCGAGAAAGCGATTGCAACAGAGAGAGAGAGTGAGAGACAAAGAGAGAGACGGAAAGAGAGAGAGGGAGAGGGAGAGAGAGAGAGAATGAGAGAGAGAGAGACATGCAGAGCGAGATACAGAGAGAGAGGCAGAGAGAGTGGAGGAGACAAAGTGAGAGAGAGAGTGTGTGTAATAGAGGCAGACAAAGACAGTGGCAGTGAGAGAGTGAGAGAGATTGACTGAGATAGAGAGAGAGAAACAGAGAGTGATAGAGAGACAAAGTGAGAGAGACAGAGGGAGAGAGAGACAAAGAGAGACAGTGAGACAGAGAGAGAGAGACAGAGAAAGTGGGGAAGAAAGAGAGAGACAGAGAGTGTTGTAAAGAGAGAGAGAGACAGAGAGAGCGAGACAGAGAGATAGTGAGAGAGAGACAGAGAGAGAGAGATAGCCTGGAAGAGAAAGCGAGAAACAAACAGAGAGGGAAAGTGTCAGAAAGAGAGATAGTTCGGAAGAGAGAGGGAGTGAGACAGGGAGAGAGAGAGCGGGAGGGACAGAGACAAACGGAGAGAGAGAGAGAAAGATATATATATATATATAGAGAGAGAGAGAGAGAGAAGACGAGAGCGAGAGAAAGACAGATAGAGGCAGAAAGGGGGACATAGAGACAAAGAGACAGAGTGGGGCACAGACATGGAGAGACGGAGAGAGAGGGAGAAGGAGGAAGACAGATATATAGAGAGTGGGAGACAGAGAGAGAGGCAGAGAGAGTGGAACAAAGATAGACAGAGAGATAGAGACAGATAGATAGAGAAAAATGGCTGAGAGAGAAGACACAGAGAGAGAAAAACAGACAGACAGAGCGACAGAGAGAGAGAGTCGATCATACCGAAAGAATGAGAGAGACTGCATAGAGATAGGGTGAGAGGCAAAGGGTGCGAGACTGAGAGAGAGAGCGAAAGAGAGAGACAGAGAGAGAGACAGCGAGAGAGAGAGAGAGAGAGAGAGAGAGAGAGAGAGAGAGAGAGAGAGAGAGAGAGAGAGAGACAGAGAGAACGAAAAGTGAGAGTGATGGACATGGTGAGGGACAGTCAGAGGGACAGACAGAGGGACAGAGAGAATGACAGGGGGAATCAACGATAGAATGACAGACAGAATGACAGAGGGAGAGAGAGACTGATGGAGATAGACTGAAACACAGTGAGAGAGAGAGACATAGAGAAAGGCAGAGAGAGTAAAAGCGAGAAAGAGAGTGAAACATAGAGAGAGAGTGAGAGACAAAGACAGAGACGGACAGAGAGAGTGGAAGAGAAAGAGGGAAGGAGAGAGAGAGAGAGAGAGAAAAGCAATGCGAGATACAGAGTGATAGGCAGAGAGAGAGGAGGAGACAATGATAGAGAGGGTGTGTTTGATAGAGGCAGATATAGAGAGAGGCAGTGAGAGAAGTGAGAGAGATTGACTGAGATAGAGAGAGAGAGAAACAGAGAGAGTGATAGAGTGACAAAGTGAGAGAGATACAGAGGTAGAGAGAGAGCGAGAGACATTGACAGAGAGAGAGAGAGAGGGACAGAGAGAGACAGTGAGACAGAGAGATAGAGACAGAGAGAGTGGTGAAGACAGAGAGAGACAGATAAAGTGGAAAAGTGAGAGAGAGACAGAGAGAGAGCGAGACAGAGAGATAGTGAGAGTGAGACGGAGAGAGAGAGATAGACTGTTAGAGAAATCGAGGGACAAACAGAGGTAAAGTGACAGAAAGAGAGATAGATCGAAAGAGAGTGAGAGGGAGAGAGACAGGGAGAGAGAGAGAGAGAGTGACGGAGACAAATGGAGAGAGGGATTAAAAGATAGAGATATATATAGAGAGAGGAAGAGACAGAGGGAGAGAGACACATAGAGAGGCAGAAAGAGGGACATAGAGTCAAAGATACAGAGTGAGGCACAGGCAGGGAGAGACGGAGAGAGAGGGAGAAGGAGGAAGACAGATAGATAGAGAGTGGGAAAAAGACAGAGAGAGAGACAGAGAGACAGAGAGAGAGAGACTGAGAGAAGGACAGAGAGAGAGAGAGACAGAGAGGGAGAGAGACAGAAAGAGGAACAGAGTGTGTGCAACAGAGAGAGAGAGAGAGAGTGAGAGAGAGGAAGAGAGAGAGAGAGAGGGAGAGGCAGACAGAGAGAGACAGAAAGAGAGACAAAGAGAGAGAGAGAGAGAGTAGAGAGATAGTCAGAGAGAGAAACAGAGAGAGACAGACAATTCTAGAGACAGTAAGACAGAGAGTGAGGGACAGAGAGAGAGAGAGAGAGAGAGAGAGAGTGGGAAAGGGAGAGCGGAAAAGAAAGAGTGGGAACGAGATAGAGAGAGAGAGAGACAGAGAGAGAGACAATGAGAGAGACAGAAGAGAGAGAGAGAGGTGGAGAGGGATAGAAAAAGAAAGCGAGAGAAAAACAGAGAGAGAGAAATAGAGATAGAGAGAAACAGAGATAGAGAGGAACAGAGAGTGTGAGACAGGGAGTGAGACATAGAGTTACAGAAACAAAGAGAGAGAGAGAGAAAGGGCGAGAGAGAGAGTGAGACAGAGGGAGAGACAGAGTAAGAGAGCCTGATAGAAAGACAGAGGGAGAGGGACATAGAAACAAATGTATAGAGAGAGACAGAGAGCCTGGGAGAGACAAAGAGAGAGGGAGAAAGAGGAAGACAGATAGACAGAGAGTGGGAGACACAGAAAGAGAGACACAGAGAGATTAAGAGATAGAGTGGAACAGGGAGACATATAGAGTGGATCAGAGAAAGACAGAGAGAGAGAGAGACAGAGATAGAGATAGATAGAGAGATAGTGGAACAGAGAGTGAAAAAGAGTCAGATAGAGAGAGATGCAAACAGATAGAGAAAAGCAGAGAGAGAGAGAGAGACAGTGAGGGAGACAGAGAACAAGAGAGTGAAAAATGTGAGAAAGATAGGCAGTGAGAGACACAGTGATAGACAAGGAGAGGGACACAGAGAGAGGCACACAGAGAGAAACAGAGAGAGACAAACAGAGAGGCGCACAGAGAGACACACAGAGAGAGGGAAAGAGAGACATACAGAGTCTGAGGAGATAGACGGAGAGACAGTGAGTGAGACAAAGAGACAGAGACAGAGAGAGAGAAATACAGAGAGAGAGCGAGAGACAGAATGAGAGAGGCAGAGAGAAAGTGAGAGAGAAAAAAATAGTGAAACAGAGAGAGAGTGAAAGACAAAGAGAGAGACAATGAGAGTGGGAGAGAGAGAGACAAAGAGACAGTGGGAGAGAGAGAGAGAAAGACAGAGGTAGAGAGACTGGCAGAGAGGAAGAGACGGACACAGAGAGAGAGACAGAGTGAGAGAGAGAGAGGGACAGACAGAGAGGGACAGAATTTGAGACAGGCAGAGAGAGACAGGCAGAGAGAGACATGCAGAGTGCTAGATAGAGATAAACAGAGAGAGGGAGAGAGATAGAGACACTGAGAGAAAGGCAAAGGGAGAGACTAATAAGAGAGACAGAGAGAGAGAGGGAGAGAGAGAGAGAGAGAGAGGGAGAGAGAGAGAGAGAGATAGAAGTGAGAGAGAGAGACAGGCAGGGAGATAGAGAGATGGTTACAGAGAGAGAGAGACCGAGAGAGAGACAGAGAGCGAGAAACAGAGAGGCAGTGAGACAGTGACAGAGAGAGAGAGAGAGAGACAGAGAGAGAGAGAGAGAGGCTGATAGAGAAGACACACAGAGAGAAAAGCAGACAGACAGAGGGACAGAGAGAGAGAGTGTCGATCATACAGTAAGACAGAGAGAGAGACAGTATAGAGATAGTGCGAGACTGAGAGAGAGAGTGAAAGAGAGAGACAGAGAGAGACAGCGAGAGAGAGAGAGACAAACAGAGAAAACAAAACGTCAGAGAGAGAGAGACAGAGTGAGGGACAGTGAGAGTGATAGAGAGAGGAACAGAGAGAATGACATAGAGAATGAGAGATAGAGAGAGAGACTGATGGAGATAGACAGAAACACAGAGAGAGAGAGAGAGAAAGAGAGAGAGATACATCGAGAGAGGCTCACAATTTGAAAGCGAGAAAGAGAATGAATCAGAGTGAGAGAGTGGGAGACAAAGACAGAGACGGACAGAGAGAGTGGGAGAGGGACCGAGAGAGAGACTGAGAGAGAGAGAGAGACATGCAGAGCGAGATACAGAGTGAGAGGCAGAGAGAGAGGTGGAGACATAGTTAAAGAGAGAGAGTGTGTGTGATAGAGGCAGACAAAGAGAGAGGCAGTGAGAGAAGTGAGAGAGATTGACTGAGATAGAGAGAGAGAAAAACAGAGAGAGTGATCGAGACAAAGAGAGAGAGAAACAGTGGGAGAGAGAGAGACAGACAGACAGACAGAGAGACGGAGAAAGACAGAGAGACACTGGACGACTGAGAGACATATAGAGTGGTAAAGAGAGAGAGAGAGAAAGATAGTGAGAGAGACGGAGAGAGCGAGATAGACAGGAAGAGAAAGCGAGAGACGGACAGAGAGTGAAAGTGACAGCAAGAGAGACAGATCGAGAGAGAGAGAGAGAGAGAGAGACAGGGAGAGAGAGAATGACAGAGACAAAGGGAGAGAGAGAAAAAAAGAGATCTATATATAGAGAGGGAGAGACAGAGGGAGAGAGACAGATAGAGAGGCAGAGAGAGGGACATAGAAACAAAGAGACAAAGTGAGACACAGGCAGTGAGAGACGGAGAGATAGGGAGAAGGAGGAAGACAGATAGAGAGTGGGAGACAGAGAGAAAGAGTGAGAGAGACAGATAAACAGAGAGAAAGAGAGACAGACAGATTGAGTGGAACAAAGAGAGGCAGAGAGATAAAGAGAGAGAGAGAGAAAGACAAAGAGAGTGACAGAGAGGGAGGTAGACAGAGAGAGAGACAGTGAGAGAGAGAGAGAGACAGAGAGAGATGGACAGAGAGACAGAGAGAGTGAGACAGCGAGAGACAGAGAGAGAGACATAGAGAGAGAGAGAGAGAGTGTGGAACAGAGAGAGAAAGAGAAAAATAAACAGAGAGAGAGACACAAAGGGAGAGAGAGAGAGAGTCAGAGAGAGAGACAGACATAGAGAGACAGAGAGACGCAGAGAGAGGGAGAAGGAGGAAGACATACAGAGAGTGGGAGACACAGAAATATAGAGAGGGAAAGACACAGAGATAGATTCAGAGAGTGAGAAAGAGAGGTATCGTGGAACAGAGAGTGACAGAGTGACTAAGATAGAGAGAGAGAGAGAGACAGACAGAGAGACGGAGAGAGACAGTCAGAGAGCAAGAGAAAGAGAGAGACAGAGAGAGTGTAACAGAGAGAGAGACAGAGACAGGGAGAAAGAGTCAGCTAGAGAGACAGACAGAGAGACAGAGAGAGAGAGACAGAGAGAGACAGAGAGAGAGAGAGAGAGAGAGAGTGAGAGAGAGAGAGAGTGACTGAAAGAGAGATAGAGAGAAACATAGATAGACAGGGAGTGAGACACATATTGACGGAGACAATGGGAGAGGGAGGGAGAAAACTGAGATAGCGAGGGAGAGAGAGAGGGAGAGACAGAGGGAAAGAGACAGATAGAGAGACAGAGATAGGGGGGTATAGAGACAAATAGACAGACAGACAGGAGAGAAGGAGAGAGAGGGAGAAAGACAGATAGTCAGCGGGTCGGAGACACAGGAAGAGAGAGAGAGAAAGAGAGAGACAGAGATAGAGACAAAAAGAGAGACAGTGGAACAGAGAGAGAGACAGAGAGACAAAGAAAGAGAGAAATACAAAGAGAGAGAGAGAGACAGAAAGAGGGACAGAGAGAGAAGGAGACACCGAGAGAGAGAGAGAGAGAGAGAGAGAGAGAGTCAGATAGAGAGACATTGAGAGAGAGAGTCAGAGAGCGAGAGAGAGAGAAAGAGAGAGAGAGAGAGAGAGAGAGAGAGAGAGAGACAGAGAGAGAGCTAGAGCGAGACAGTTAGAAGGACAGAGAGAGAGACAGAGACAAAGAGAGAGAATAAAATGTGAGAGACCGAGACAGTGATAGACACATTGATAGACAGAGAATGAGACACAGAAAAGGAGACACAGAGAGAGACACAGAGCGAGAGAGAGAGAGAGTCTGAGGTTTATAGGAAGAGAGAGAGAGAGAGGAACAGACAGAGAGAGAGACAGAGAGAGGGAGAGGGAGAGAGAGTAAGGCAGACATAGAGAAAAAGTGATAGAGAAAGATAGTGAAACAGAGAGAGAGAGTGCGAGGCAAAGAGAGAGAGACAAAGAGAGACACAGTAAGAGAGGGAGAGAGAGACAGACGGAGAGAGAGAGAAAAATACAGAGATAGAGATACAGGCAGAGAGAGACGGACAGAGACAGAGAGAGAGCTAGAGGGACAGAGAGAGTGCAACAGAGAGAGAGACAGACAGAGAGAGACATAGCGAGACAGAGAGAGACAGACAGAGAGACAGTCAGAGAGAGACAGCCGGAGAGATAAAGAGAGACGGAGAGAGAGACAGACAGAGAGAGACAAACAGAGAGAGTGAGAGACAGAGAGAGAGAGAAAGAAAGAGAGTCAGATAGAGAGGCATAGAGAGAGAGTCAGAGAGCGAGAGAGAGAGAGAGAGAGAGAGAGAGAGAGACAGAGATAGAGAGCTAGATCGAGACAATTAGAAGGACAGAGAGAGAGACAGAGACAAAGAGAGAGACTACAATGTGAGAGAGCGAGACAGTGATAGACACAGTGATACACAGAGAGTGAGACACAGAGAGAGACACAGAGAGAGAAACAGAGTGAGAGAGAGAGAGAATCTGAGGTTTATAGACAGAGAGAGACATAGAGAGACAGGCATAGAGAGAGAGAAATAGAGTGGGAGATGGAGAGAGAGAGGGAGAGGGAGAGAGAGAGAGAGTAAGGCAGACAGAGAGAAAGAGAGATAGAGAAAGATAGTGAAACAGAGAGAGAGTGAGAGGCAAAGATAGAGAGACAAAGAAAGACACAGTGAGAGAGGGAGAGAGAGAGACAGACGGACAGAGAGAAAAAAATATAGAGATAGAGATACAGGCAGAGGGTGACGGTCAGAGACAGAGAGAGAGCTAGAAGGACAGAGAGAGTGTGACAGAGAGAGATAGACAGAGACAGACATAGAGGGACAGACAGAGAGCGACAGCCAGCGAGACAGCCAGAGAGAGACAGCCAGAGAGCTATAGAGAGGCAGAGAGAGAGAAATAGACAGAGAGAGACAAACAGAGAGAGTGAGGGAGAGAGAGATAGAGAGACAGAGAAAGAGAGACGGGTAGGCAGTGAGAGAGAGACAGAGAGAGAATCCAACATAGAGAGAGAGACAGAGAGAGACGGAGATAGAGATAGGGAGAGAGGAGAAGAGTGTGCGACAGTGAAAGAGAGAAAGAGAGAGAGAGAGAGAAACAGAGACATAAAAACGTGAGAGTGAGCGACAGAGAGAGTGACAGAGAGAAACACAAAGAGACAGAGAGAGACAGAGAGAGACACAGAGACATAAAGAAGGACATAGAGATGGACACAGAGGGAGACACGGAGAGAGGGACAGAGAGAGTGACAGGGAGAGAGGGACTGATTGAGATAGATACAGACACAGAGACAGAGAGACAAAAAGAGAGAGAGACAAAGGGACAGAGACAAATAGAGAGACAGACAGAGAGAGAGAGATAGAGACACAGAAATAGAGAGAGAGAGAGAGAGAGATAGAGAGGTAGAGAGACACACAAAGAGAGAGACAGTGAGAAAAGTGAGAGAGAGAGAGACAGAGAGGGAGAGATAGATAAACAGTGAGAGAAACCGGGAGAGAGAGCTACGGACAGAAATAGAGAGACAGAGAAAGAGACAGACAGACAGAGAGAGCGAGAGGAAGAGAGAGAGAAAGAGAGAGAGAAAGAGAAAGCGAGAGACAGACAGCGAGAGAGTGACAGAAAGAGAGATAGAGAGAAACAGGGAGAGAGAGAGACAGGGAGAGAGACAGATATTGACTGAGACAAAGGGAGAGAGAGAGAGGGAAGTGAGAAAGCGAGAGAGAGAGGGTGAGAGATAGAGACATAAAGTGAGACAGTGGAACAGAGAGAGAGAGAGAGAGACAGAGAGAGAAAGAGAGAGAGAAAGAGAGAGAGAGAGAGAGACAGAACGAGGGTCAGAGGCAGAGGGAGACACAGAGAGATAGAGACAGAGAAAGAGAGAGTCAGATAGAAAGGCATAGAGAGAGAGAGTCAGAGAGCGAGAGATAGAGAGAGAAAGAAAGAGAGACAGATAGAGAGAAACAGAGAGAGAGCTAGAGCGAGACAGTTAGAAGGACAGAGAAAGTGATAGAGCCAAAGAGAGAGACTAAAATGTGAGAGAGCGAGACAGTGATAGACAGAGAGTGAGACACAGAGAGACACAGAGTGAGAGAGAGAGACAGTTTGAGGTTTATAGACAGAGAGAGAGATAGAGGGACAAACAGAGAGAAAGACAGAGAGAGAGAGGTAGAGAGAGGGAGAGAGAGAGAGAGAGAGAGAGGCAGACAGAGAGAAAGAGAGATGGTGAAAGATAGTGAAACAGAGAGAGAGTGAGAGGCAATGAGAGAGAGACACAGTGAGAGAGGGAGAGAGAGATAGATGGAGAGAGAGAGAGATACAAAGATACAGATACAGGCAGAGAGAGACGGACAGAGACAGAGAGAGAGATAGAGAGACAGAAAGTGTGAGACAGAGAGAGACAGACAGAGTCAGATATAGAGGGACAGACAGAGAGAGACAGCCAGAGAGACAGCCATAGAGAGACAGCCAGAGAGACAGATGAGAGAGACAAACAGAGAGAGAGAGAGAGAGACAGACAGACAGAGAGACAATGAGATAGAGAGTCAGAGAGAAAGAGATGGTCAGAGAGAGACAGAGAGAGAGATAGAGAGAGATAAATACAGAGAACAAGAGATAGAGAGAGACAGAGATAGTGTAACAGAGAGAGAGAGAGAGAGAGACAGGGAGAAAGAGAAAGAGAGAGAGAGTTAGCTAGAGAGAGAGACAGAGAGAGAGAGAGGCAGAGAGAGAGAGACAGAGAGAGAGAGACAGAGAGAGAGATAGAGAGAAACAGAGATAGAGAAAGACAGAGAGAGAGAGACAGATATTGATTGAGACAATGGGAGAGAGAGGGGGAAAAGTGAGATAGCGAGGGAGAGAGAGAGGGAGAGACAGAGGGAGAGAGACAGATAGAGAGACAGAGATAGGGGGGCATAGAGACAAATAGACTGAGAGACAGGAGAGAAGGAGAGAGAGGGAGAAAGACAGATAGTCAGCCGGTCGGAGACACAGGAAGAGAGAGAGAGAAAGATAGAGACAGAGATAGAGACAAAAAGAGAGACAGTGGAACAGAGAAAGAGACAGAGAGACAAAGAAAGAGAGAAATACAGAGAGAGAGAGAGACAGAAAGAGGGACAGAGAGAGAAGGAGACACCGAGAGAAAAGAGAGAGAGAGAGAGAGAGAGAGAGAGAGAGAGAGAGAGAGAGAGAGAGACAGTTAGAAGGACAGAGAGAGAGAGACAGAGACAAAGAGAGAGAATAAAATGTGAGAGAGCGAGACATTGATAGACAGAGAGTGAGATACAGAGTGAGAGACACAGAGAGAGGCACAGAGTGAGAGAGAGAGAGAGTCCGAGTTTTATAGGAAGAGAGAGAGAGGGACAGTCAGAGAGAGAGACAGAGAGAGGGAGAGAGAGAGAGAGTAAGGCAGACATAGAGAATGAGTGATTGAGAAAGATAGTGAAACAGAGAGAGAGAGTGTGCGAGGCAAAGAGAGAGAGACAAAGAGAGACACAGTGAGAGAGGGAGAGAGAGACAGAAGGAGAGAGCGAGAAAAAAATACAGAGATAGAGATACAGGCAGAGAGAGATGGACAGAGACGGAGAGAGAGCTAGAGGGACAGAGAGAGTGAGACAGAGAGAGACAGACAGAGAGAGACATAGCGGGACAGAGAGAGACAGCCAGAGAGACAGCCAGAGAGAAACAGCCGGAGAGATATAGAGAGACGGAGAGAGAGACAGACAGAGAGAGACAAACAGAGAGAGTGAGGGAGAGAGAGAGAGAGACAAGAGAGAGAGAGAGAGAGAGAGAGAGAGAGAGAGAGAGAGAGAGAGAGAGAGAGAGAGCGAGAAAGAGAGTCAGATAGAGAGACATAGAGGGAGAGAGAGAGAGTCAGAGAGCGAGAGAGAGAGAGAGAGACAGATAGAGAGAAACAGAGATAGAGAGCTAGAGCGAGACAGTTAGAAGGACAGAGAGAGAGACAGAGACAAAGAGAGAGACTACAATGTGAGAGAGCGAGACAGTGATAGACACAGTGATACACAGAGAGTGAGACACAGAGAGAGACACAGAGAGAGAGACACACAGAGAGAGACACAGAGACAGACACACAGAAAGAGAGAGGGAGTCTGAAGTTTATAAACAGAGAGAGATAGAGAGACAGGCAGAGAGAGAGAAATAGAGTGGGAGAGGGAGAGAGAGAGGGAGCGGGAGAGAGAGAGAGAGAGAGAGAAAGAGTAAGGCAGACAGAGATAAAGTGAGATAGAGAAAGATAGTGAAACAGAGAGAGAGTGAGAGGCAAAGATAGAGAGACAAAGAAAGACACAGTGAGAGAGGGAGAGAGAGAGACAGACGGACAGAGAGAAAAAATACAGAGATAGAGATACAGGCAGAGGGTGACGGTCAGAGACAGAGAGCTAGAAGGACATAGAGAGTGTGACAGAGAGAGACAGACAGAGACAGACATAGAGGGACAGACAGAGAGCGACAGCCAGCGAGACATCCAGAGAGAGACAGCCAGAGAGCTATAGAGAGACAGAGAGAGAGAGACAGACAGAGAGAGACAAACAGAGAGAGTGAGGGAGAGAGAGATAGAGAGACAGAGAAAGACAGACGGGGAGGCATTGAGAGTGGCACAGATAAATAGAGACAGAGAGAGAGAGAGACAGAGAGAGAATCGAACATCAAGAGAGAGACAGAGAGAGACGGAGATAGAGGTAGTGAGAGAGGGGAAGACAGTGCGAGAGAGAAAGAGGGAAAGAGAGAAAGAGAGAGAAACAGAGACAGAAAAAACGTGAGAGTGAGCGACAGAGAGAGTGACAGAGAGAAACACAAAGAGACAGAGAGAGACAGAGAGATACAAAGAAGGACATAGAGATGGACACAGAGGGAGACACAGAGAGAGGGACAGAGAGAGTGACAGGGAGAGAAGGACTGATGGAGATAGATAGAGAAACAGAGACAGGGAGACAAAAAGAGAGAGAGGCAAAGGGACAGAAATAAATAGAGAGACAGAGAGAGAGAGAGAGAGAGAGAGAGATGCTGAGAGAGAGAGAAAGAGAGAGAGAGAGAGACAGAAAGGGAGGCCGAGAGAGAGATAGAGACACAGAAATAGAGAGTGAGAGAGAGAGTGAGAGAGAGATAGAGAGACACATAAAGAGAGAGACAGTGAGAAAAGTGAGAGAGACAGACAGAGAGGGAGAGAGCGATAAGCAGTGAGAGAAACAATGAGAGAGAGCTACGGACAGAAAGAGAGAGCCAGAGAGAGAGAGAGAGAGACAGACAGAGAGAGAGAGAGGAAGAGAGAGAGAAAGAGAGAGAGAGAAAGAGAAAGCGAGAGACAGACAGCGAGAGAGTGACAGAAAGAGAGATAGAGAGAAACAGAGAGAGAAAGACAGTGAGAGAGACAGATATTGACTGAGACAAAGGGAGAGAGAGAGGAAAGTGAGATAGCGAGAGAGAGTGAGAGGGTGAGAGAGACAGAGATAGAGACAAAAAGAGAGACAGTGGAACCGAGAGAGAGAGAGAGAGGGACAGAGAGAGAAAGAGAGAGAGAAATACAGAGAGAGAGAGACAGAACGAGGGTCAGAGAAAGAGGGAGACACAGTAAGCGAGAGGGACAAAGAGAGAGTCAGATAGAGAGACATAGAGAGAGAGAGTCAGAGAGCGAGAGATAGAGAGAGAAAGAAAGAGAGACAGGTAGAGAAAAACAGAGAGAGATCTAGAGCGAGACAGTTAGAAGGACAGAGAGAGAGAGAGAGCCAAAGAGACTAAAATGTGAGAGAGCGAGACAGTGATAGACACAGTGATAGACATGGAGTGAGACACAGAGAGACACAGAGTGAGAGAGAGAGATAGTTTGAGGTTTATAGACAGAGAGAGAGATAGAGGGACAAACAGAGAGAAAGACAGAGAGAGAGGGAGAGAGAGAGAGAGAAAGAGAGAGAGAGAGAGAGAGAGAGAGAGAGAGAGAGAGAGGCAGACAGAGAGGAAGAGAGATGTAGAAAGATAGTGAAACAGAGAGAGAGTGAGAGGCAATGAGAGAGAGACACAGTGAGAGAGGGAGAGAGAGACAGACGGAGAGAGAGAGAGAGATACAAAGATACAGATACAGGCAGAGAGTGACGGACAGAGACAAAGAGAGAGATAGAGAGACAGAAAGTGTGAGACAGAAAGAGGCGGACAGAGTCAGACATAGAGGAACAGACAGAGAGAGACAGCCAGAGAGACAGCCATAGAGAGACAGCCAAGGAGACAGAGAGAGAGACAGACAGAGAGACAAACAGAGAGAGTCAAACAGAGAGAGACAAACAGAGAGAGACAAACACAGGGATTGAGAGAGAGAGAGAGAGAGAGAGGTAGAGAGAGAGACAGACAGAGGGTGAGACAAAGAGAGAGACAGAGAGACAAGTGAGATAGAGAGTCAGAGAGAAAGAGATGGTCAGAGAGAGACAGAGAGAGACAAGGCGACAGAGAGAGAGATAGAGAGAGACAAAGACAGTGAGGTAGAGAGACAGACAGACAGAGAGAGAGAGAAGAAGAGAGAGAAGTCAGACAGAGGGAGAGAGAGATAGACAGACAGAGACACAAGTAGAAAGAGACAAACAGAGGGAGAGACAGAGATAGAGAGAGAGGCAAAGAGAGCGAGACACAGTGAGAGAAAGAGCGACATAGAGAGACAATGAGAGAGGGACATAAATAGAGAGACAGGGAGAGGGACAGAGGGAGAGGATGAGAGTCATACAGTGAGAGAGAGAGACAGAAACATATAGTGAGAGAGAGGGTGAGAGAGAGAGAGAGAGAGAGAGGTGGAGAGAGAGAGAGACAGGCAGACCAGGAGACAGATAGAGACAGAGAGAGACAGATAGACAGACAGAGAGAGGTCGACATAGTGGCACACAGAGAGAGAGAGAGAGGGGGAGGCAGAGAGAGTGGAACAGAGAGCGTGAGAGACAGAGAGATACACAGAGAGAGTGACACACAAAGAGGGAAAGAGAGAGTCAGAGAGAGAGAGAGACAGACATATAGGGACATAGAGTGAAATAGACAGAGAGAGACAGAGACAGGGAGAGACGGAGAGAGAGGGAGAAGGAGGAAGACAGATAGAAAGAGAGTGGGAGACACAGAGAGGTAGAGATAGCAAGAGAGAGACAGACACAGAGATAGAGACAGAGAGAGAGAAAGACAGGTAGAGTGGAACAGAGGGAGACAGAGTTACTAAGAGAGAGAGAGAGAGAGAGAGAGAGAGACAAAGAGAGGAAAACAGAGAGGGAAAAAGAGGGAGACAAATTAGAGAGACGGAGAGAAGTGTGAGAGACAGAGAGAGAGAGAGACAGGGAGCGTACTCAGAGCGTGACAGAGAGAGATAGAGAGAGACAGAGAAAGGGAGACGGGGAGGCACTGAGAGAGACACAGATAAAGAGAGAAACAGATAAAGGAAAAAGTGAAAGTGAGCGACAGAGAGAAACACAAAAAGACAGAGAGAGACAGAGAGACACACAGAAGGACAGAGAGAGACACAGAGGGAGACACAGAGAGAGGGACAGAGAGAGTGACTGAGAGAGAGGGACTGAGGGAGAGAGATAGAGACACAGAGACAGAGTGACAAAAGAGAGAGAGACAAAGGGAGAGAGACAAATAGATAGACAGAGAGAGAGAGAAAGAGAGAGAGAGAGAGAGAGAGAGAGAGATAAATGCTGAGAGAGAGAAGAGAGAAAGAGAGGCCGAGAGAGAGATAGAGACACAGAGATAGATAGAGAGTGAGCCTTAGAGAGATGGAGAGACAAACAAATAGAGAGACAATGCGACAAGTGAGAGAGAGCGAGAGACTGAGAGGGAGAGAGAGATAAACAGTGAGAGAAATAGAGAGACAGAAAGAGAGAGGTACATACAGAAAGAGTTTGACAGATAGAGAGAGAGAGACAGAGATAAAGAGAGATAGAGAGAAAGTGAGAAAGACAGAGAGAGACAGGCAGAGAGATAGAGAGAGACAGAGAGAGTGGGAAAGAGATAGCGAGAGAGAGAGTGGTAAAGAGAGAGAGACAGAAAGATAGAGACAGAGAGGCAGAGAGAGAGAGAGAAAGAGAAAGCGAGGGACGGAGAGAGAGAGAGTGACAAAAAGAGAGATAGAGAGAAACAGAGAGAGAGAAGGACAGGGAGAGAGACAGATATTGACTGAGACAAAGGGAGAGAGAGAGAAAAAAGTGACATAGCGAGAGACAGAGAGAGAGAGAGAAGACAGAAGAAGAGACAGAGAGAAAGGAGAGACGGAGAGAGAGGGAGAAAGACAGATAGTCAGCGAGTGGGAGACACAGGGAGAGAGAGAGAGAAAGAGAGAAACAGAGATAGGGACAGAAAGAGAGACAGTGGAACAGAGAGAGCGAGACAGAGAGACAAAGTGAGAGAGAAAGACAGAGAGAGAGAGAGACAGATAGAGGGCCACATAGAGAGGGAGAGACACAGAGAGAGAGAGAGAGAGAGAGACAGACAGACAGACAGAGAAAGAGAGAGTCAGATGGAGAGACATAGAGAGAGAGAGTCAGAGAGCGAGAGAGAAAGAGAGACAGACAGATAGAGAGAGAGAGAGCGAGAGCGAGACAGTTAGAAGGACAGAGAGAGAGACAGAGACGAAGTGAGAGACTAAAATGTGAGAGAGCGAGACAGTGAAAGACACAGTGAAAGACAGAGAGTGAGACACAGAGAGACACAAAGAGTGAAATAGAGAGAGACACAAAGAGAGACACAGATTGTGAGAGAGAGAATGTCTGAGGGTTATAGACAGAGAGATAGAGAGAGACAGACAGAGAGAGAGACAGAGAGAGGGAGAGGGAGAGAGAGAGGTCAGACAGAGCGAGAGAGATAGACAGACAGAGACGCAAATAGAAAGAGACGAATAGAGAGAGAGACAGAGATAGAGAGGCAAAGAGAGCGAGACAGAGAGAATGAGAGAGCGACAGGGAGAGACAATGAGAGAGGAACAGAAAGAGAGAGACAGGGAAAGGAACAGAGAGAGAGGATGAGATTGAGACAGACAGTGAGAGAGAGAGACAGAAACATATAGTGAGAAAGAGAGAGGGAGAGAGAGAGAGAGAGAGAGAGAGAGAGAGGTGGAGAGAGAGAGAGACAGACAGACAGAGCGAGAGACAGATAGAGACAGAGAGAGATCGACAGAGTGGCATAGATAGAGAGCGAGAGAGAGAGAGACGCAGTGAGAGAGAGAGGAAGAGAGAGGGAAAGAGGCAGATCGAGAGAATAAGTCAGAGAGAGACAGAGAGAGAGAGAGAGAGAGAGAGAGAGAGAGAGAGAGAGACGGACAGTGAGAGAGACATTGGGAGAAACACACGGACAGATAGTCAGGGAGAGAGAGGGACAGATAGATAGAGACAGAGAGAGAGAGAGAGAGAGAGAGAGGGAGAGACAGAGAGAGAGAGACGGACAGTGAGAGAGACATTGGGAGAAACACACGGACAGATAGTCAGGGAGAGAGAGGGACAGATAGATAGAGACAGAGAGAGAGAGAGAGAGAGAGAGAGACATAGAAAGAGATTGAGGGACAGAGAGAGGCAGAGGGAGAGAGAGATAATTAAAGAGAGAGACAGAGAGGCGGAGAGAGAGAGATAGAGATAGTGAATCAGTGAATGACAGGCAGACAGATAGAGAGAGGGAAAGAGAGAGAGTCACAGAGAGAGAGAAACAGAAATAGAGTGGCAGTGAGTGACAGAGATAGAGACAGACAGTAAATAAGAGACTGGCAGAGAAAGACAGAGAAGAGTGTATGTGTGTGTGTGTGTGTGAGAGAGAGAGAGAGAGAGAGAGAGAGAGAGAGAGAGAGAGAGAGAGTGAGAGTTACGGAGAGACCGAGATTGAGAATGTTATATGAAGAGAGACAGAGTCAGAGAGAGAGACAGAGAGGGAGAGAGACGCCTAGTGAGCCACACGGAGAGACACAGAGAGATAGAGGGACAATGAGTGACAGCGAGAGACAATGAGAGGAGAGAGAGAGAGAGAGAGGGCTATTGAGTGACAGAGAGAGAGAGAGAGAGAGGCTGACGGACAGAAAGAGGGAGAGAGAAAGAGAAAGAGGCAGTGAGTGACAGAGAGAGAGAGACATCGATTGACAGTGGGAGAGAGAGAGAGAGAGGGAGAGAGAGAGAGAGAGAGGGCGAAAGAGACAGAGAGAGAGATAGACAGACAGTGAGAGAGACATTGAGAGAAACATAGGGGCAGATAGTCAGGGAGTGAGAGGGAGAGAGACAGATAGTTGGAGTTAGACAGAGAGATGTAGAGAGACAAAGAAAGTGTGGGAGCGAGAGAGGGAGAGACAGAGTGAGAGACAGAGAGGGAGACAGGCAGAGAAGGAGAGAGACACAGAGGGAGAGTAACAGAGACATAGAGAGAGACAGTGAGTGAGAGAATTAGTGACAAACTGATTGCAAGAACGTGAGACAGAGACAAAAACTGAGGGAGAGGAAGAGAGTGAGAGGAAGACTGAAAGAGAGACAGAGATGGCGAGAGACGTACAGATAGATTGAGAGAAAGAGACAGAGTGATAGAGAAATGGAGACATAGTGAGAGCAAGAACGTGAGGAAGATTCTGAGGCAGAGAGAAAGAATGTGAGAAATAGAGAGAGAGGGCGACAGAGACAGAGAAAAATAGAGAATAAAGAGGAGAGATAGTGGGAGGGACAGAGGGGGAGACAGATAGATACAGAGTGAGGACCAGAGTGAGAGTGAGAGACGGAGGGAGAGAGACAGAGTCAGAGCGAGAGAGAGTAAGAGACAGAGATAGACAGAGAGAGAGAGACAGAGGCTCAGTGATTGTCAGAGAGAGAGAGATGGAGACAGAGAGAGAGAGAGAGAGAGAGAGAGAGAGAGAGAGAGAGAGAGAGAGAGAGAGAGAGTGAGTGACAGAGAGAGACAGACAAAGAGAGAGACATACAGTGAGAGCGAGTGAGGCAGAGAGAGAGAGACTCAGAGACAGAGAGAGTAACAGAGATGGTGACAGAGGGAGAGAGTTAGAGGGACTGAGAGAGAGATAGAGACAGAGACAGAGAGAGAGAGAGAGTCAGAGAGGGAGAGAGACGTAGGTACAGAAAGGGAGAGAGAGATAGATAGAGAGAGACAGACAGAGGGAGACTCAGTGAGTGATACAGAGAGAGAGACAGGCAGACAGAGAGAGGCAGAAACAAATTGAGAGAGAGTGACAGACAGAGACAGGGAGACAGAGAGAAAGAGAAAGAAACAAGTAGAGAGCGACAGAGAAAAAGACACACAGAGAGAGACATAGAGACACAGAGAAAGACAGATAGAGAGAGAGAGAGAGATCGACAGAGTGACAGAGAGAGAGAGGCAGAGAGAGAGAGAAAGAGGCAAAGAGAGAGAGAGAGGCAGAAACAGAGAGAGTGAGACAAAGAGAGACAGAGAGAGAGGGAGAGCTAGATAGAGACAGACAGAGAGAGAGAAACAGAGGGTTGGGAGAGAGAGAGATACAGACAGAGAGAGAGAGAGAGAGAGAGAGAGAGAGAGAGAGAGAAAGAGAGAGAGAGGGAGAGTCGGAGAGAGAGAGGGAGAGAGAGAGTAGAGACTCAGTGTCTGACAAAGGGAGAGAGACAGAGTGAGAGGCAGAGAGAGGTATGCAGTGAGTGACAGAGAGAGACAAAAGAAGATAGAGACAGAGAAAAAGTCGTAAATAGAGTGAAAGGGACAGAGAGAGAGTGAGGGAGGCAGAAAGAGAGAGAGAGAGAGTCATAGAGAGAGAGGGACGGAGAGAGACAGAGGGAGAGAGAGATAATTAATGAGAGAGAAAGAGAAACAGAGATGCAGAGAGAGAAAGAGACAGCGAAAGATGCAGAGACTCAATGAGTGAGAGGCAGACAGAGAGAGACAGAGAAAGAGAGTGAGTGAGAGAGACAGCGAGAGAGAGAATGGCAGTGAGTCACAGAGACAGAGACAGACAGAGAGAGGGAGAGAGAGACAGAGAGGGAGTTGGAGAGACATAGAGAGAGAGGCACACAGAGACAGAGACAGAGATTGAGACAGAGAGACTCAGTGAGTGACAGAGAGAGAGAGAGAGAGAGATACAGAGAGAGAGAGAGATACAGAGAGAGAGAGAGATACAGAGAGAGACACAGAGAGATACAGAGGGAGAGACGAACAGTGAGTGACAGAGAGAGACAGTGAGAGGTAGAGAGAGAGACAGACAAAGAGACATAGGGAGTTAGATTGAGAGAGAGAGTGGGAGAGAGAAACAGAGGGTTTCTGATAATCAGAAGGAGAGTGAGTGACAGAGTCCGTCCATGTCAGCGGGAAAGACTGCCCACATATTTCACACCGGCACCCAGGCGAAATTCACTTTCTGCTTTTACTTTCAGGGAACTGAGCTGAGTGAGCAGCAGCATTCTCCACAGATTTCTTGTTGTTTACGGACCGCAGGGGCGCTGTGGGCGGGAGCAATTGATGCTAGACCTCGGAGACGACTGCTGAGAGGAGTGGGCGGGTGCGCGTCTTGATCTGCGGTAACTGCTGCACAGCCTCAGAGGTGACTATTGTTGTTGGGCGGTCACGTGCTGCCTTGGCGCTGCATCCGCCCCAAACATACAATCGAGGTGGGGGACAGGGTTAGGGAGGGAAGTGGCCATGCATTTGGATCACCTGTTTAAACTGACCATGATTCAGCAACTGAGAGAGATCAGGCGCAGCCACAGTGAAGTGATTGGTGTTGGGCTCAGAGCCCACTTTACTGACCGATTCCCACACCCCAACTTTGCTAATCAACTTCCACATCCCAATTTACAGGTGACCTTTCGACCTGCTTTCCACACCACCATCCACACCCCCCTTTACAGACATACTTCTAAAACCCGTGTACAGAACCTATTCCACAACCCACATTACTGACCACCTTCCACAAACTCACTTTACAGATCATGTCCCACATCTGAACTTTACAGAACAATCCCCACCCCCCCCCACTTTCCAGACCAATTCCACACCCCCACTTTACAGGGCAATCCCACATCCCCACTTTACAGACCAATTCCACACCCCCACTTTACAGACCAATCCCACACCCCCACTTTACAGACCAATTCCACACCCCCATCTTACAGGGCAATCCCACATCCCCACTTTCCAGACCAATTCCACACCCCCACTTTACAGACCAATCCCACACCCCCACTTTACAGACCAATTCCACACCCCCATCTTACAGACCAATCCCACACCCCCACTTTCCAGACCAATTCCACACCCCCACTTTACAGGGCAATCCCACATCCCCACTTTACAGACCAATTCCACACCCCCACTTTACAGACCAATCCCACACCCCCACTTTACAGACCAATTCCACACCCCCACTTTACAGGGCAATCCCACATCCCCACTTTACAGACCAATTCCACACCCCCACTTTACAGACCAATTCCACACCCCCACTTTACAGACCAATCCCACACCCCCACTTTACAGACCAATTCCACACCCCCACTTTACAGACCAATTCCACACCCCCACTTTACAGACCAATTCCACACCCCCATCTTACAGACCAATTCCACACCCCCATCTTACAGACCAATTCCACACCCCCATCTTACAGACCAATTCCACACCCCCATCTTACAGATCAATTCCACACCCCCATCTTACAGACCAATTCCACACCCCCATCTTACAGATCAATTCCACACCCCCACTTTACAGGGCAATCCCACATCCCCACTTTACAGACCAATTCCAAACCCCGACTTTACAGACCAATCCCACACCCCCACATTACAGACCAATCCCACACCCCCACTTTACAGACCAATTCCACAACCCCACTTTACAGGGCAATCCCACATCCCCACTTTACAGACCAATTCCACACCCCCACTTTACAGACCAATCCCACACCCCCACTTTACAGACCAATTCCACACCCCCATCTTACAGATCAATTCCACACCCCCATTTTACATACCGATTCCACAACCCCACTTTACAGACCAATTCCAAACCCCGACTTTACAGACCAATCCCACACCCCCACATTACAGACCAATCCCACACCCCCACTTTACAGACCAATTCCACAACCCCACTTTACAGACTAATCCCACACCCCCACTTTTCAGACCAATCCCACACCCCCACTTTAGAGACCAATTCCACACCCGCACTTTACAGATCAATTCCACAACCCCACTATACAGACCAATTGCACATCCCCACTTTAAAGACTATTTCCACACCCCCACTTTACAGACCACCTTCCACACACCCAATTTACAGGCCACCTTCTACTTCCCCACTTTACAGACGATCGTCCACACGACTCTTTACTGATCACCTTCCCCACGCACACCTTACATGCAACGTTCCACGCCCCCTCCCCCTCTTAACAGCCCATATCCTACAACACACTGCACAGAACAGCTCCTGCACTTCCATTTCATGACCATTTTCCACAATCCCAATTTACAAACAGGTTCCACACCCACACTTTACAGGCAACTTTCCACACCCTCCTTTAAAGAGCACTTTCACACATCCAAGTTACAGACCGTCTTCCAAGTTACCTTTGTTAGGCCACCTTGCACAACCACACATTACAGACAGCCGTCCTCACCACCACATTATTGACCACCATCCACACCCCCAATTTAAAGACCACCTTCCACACCCCCACTTTAGAGACAACCTTCCACACCCACACTTTACACACCACCTTCGACACGCCCCATTTCTGACCAGGTTTCGCAACCCACTTTACAGAACAACCCCATCAAACCTAACAGTCCTCCTTCCAGAGCCCCGTTCTAAGGGCCACCTTTCACATCATTCCTTAACAGACCACATTGCACATCCCCAATTTAAGGGCCACCTTTTGCATCATTCCTTAACACACCACATTCCACAACCAAATATTAAGGTCCACCTTTCGCATCATTACTTAACAGTCCACCTTCCACACACCCACTTTAAGGGCCACTATTCGCATCATTCCTGAACAGACCACCTTCCACGCCCCCATATTATAGACCACGCAGCACAGCCGTATATTATAGACGACCTTCCAAACAAACACTTTACACACAACCTTCTTTTCTCATTGGAAAAACACCTTCCAGACTCCAATTTACAGATCGCCTTCCCCACAATCACCTTCCACACGTCAAATTTACACCCCAATTTCCAAAGCCCCACTTTGCAAACCATCTCCCCCACAGCCATTTTACAGACCAACTACCTCACCCCGTTTGAAGCCCACCTTCCTCACCCCAACTTAGCAGTCGATCTTGCATAACGCCAATTTAGAAACCAGCTTCCACACACGTCCTTACAGACCACCTTCCAAACAGCCTGTTTACAGACCACCTTTCACAAACCATCTTTACGAACAAACTTCCACACCCCCACTTGACAGACCACCATTGCGCTCCCATTTAAGAGACCATCTTCCTTAGCCACTTTACAGGCCACCTTTAAAACCCCAACTTTACAGTCCATCCCCAACACCCACGTTTACAGAACACCTTCTAAATCCCCACTTTACAAAATACTTTCCACATCCCTGCTTTTCAAACCGCCATCCGCATCCACACTTTACAGACCATCGTCCACATCCGCACTCTACATATCACCTTGCACAACCAAACTTCACTGAGCACCTCCCACACTTCCATTTTCAGTCCCCATTCCACACTCACGCTTTTCAGAGCACATTCCACGTCCCACTTTACAGAGCACTTTCCACCCATCCACTTTACAGCTCACCTTCCTTACAGACCACCTTCCACACGCTACATTTACATACGACCTTCCACTCTCAACCTTTACAGTCCACCTTACATGCCCACTTTAGATACAACCTTGTACACCCCCACATTAAAGATGAAATTCCACACCCTCACATTGTAGACCATCTTTTACATCACCACTTGGCAGAGCTTCTTCCACCCACCTCCTATACAGAATAGTTTCCACACACCAAATTTACAGAGCACCTTCCAAAATTCCACTTTACAGCTTACTTTCCACACCCTCTTTACAGACAACCTTCTACACACCCTCTTAACAGGCCATCTTGCAAACCCACTTTACAGACCAACATGCAAACCCACATATTATGGACAACATTCCATACCCTCATGTTAAAGATGGCCTTTCTCGCCCGCCATTACAGACAACTTTCCACACGCACCATAAAAAACGACCTTCCACGCCCCCACTTTACAGAACACCTTCCATACGCCCCTTTAAAGACCACCATCCACAACCACTTCACTGTCCACCTTCCACACCCCCTTTACAAACCACCTTACACACCCACTTTACAGACAACCGTCCATAACCCAGTTTGCAGGCTACCGGACTCACTCCCACATTACAGGACACTTTTCACAGCCCCACTGTAAAGACCACTTTCCTCAGAGAAACTTAAAATACCACCTTCCACTCCTCCAATATACAGAAAATGTTCCACATCACCACTTGAAAGACAACCATCCTCACTCCCACCTTACAGAGTACATTCCACACGCCCAATTTATAGACCATATTCCACAATCCACTTTACAGACCACATTCCACAACCCACTTTACAGAACATATTCCACACCCTCACTTCACAGATCAACTTCCACCCTCCGAATTTACACACCACCTTCGACACGCCCAATTTACAGACCAACTTCCACACGCCCACTTTACAGACCACATTCCACACACTCACTTTACAGACCACATTCCACAAAAACAATTTACATACCACTTTCCGCACCCTAAATTTACAGACCACAATCCATGCACTTACTTTACAGAACACATTCTGCACCCCTCCGCTTGCAGACAATGTACCAGGCCCCACTTTAGGGGACACCTTTCAAACACATTTTCAAACAATCAACCGCTCTCCCCTTGAAAGGACACATTCCGTACAACCTGCTCATATCAGCATCCACAGCTAATGTTTAGAGATCACTTTTAACACCACCTCAAATGACCAACACCCACACCCCACTTGACAGACCACCTTCTGCACTCTCCCTTTAAAAGCATACATCCACAGCCCCTCTTTACTAACCACCTTCCAAACACCAACCCTTTATACCACATGACACATCATTCCTTTAAATACATAAAATGATAGGGAAATTATCAGAGAAGCTCATTCGTGACAGAATTTACTGCCATATGGAAGCAATGGGCGTATTAGTGAGAGACAGCATGGTTTTGTGAAGGGGAGGTCGTGTCTCAGTAACCTGATCGATTTTTTCGTGGAAGTGACAAAGATGATCGACGATGGAAGTGTAGTGGATGTTATATACATGGATTTCATTGAGGCCTTTGACAAGGTCCCTCATGGCAGACTGGTACAGAAGGTAAAGTCGCACGGGATGAGTGGTGAGCTGGCAAGACGGATACACAATTCGTTTGGTCACAGAAGACAGAGTGTAGCAGTGGAATGGTGCTTTTCTAAAGGGAGAGCTGTGACTAGTGGAGTTCCGCAGGGATCAGTGCTGGGACCTTTGCTGTTTGTAGTATACATAAATGATTTGTAGGAATATCTAACTGGGCTAATTAGTAAGTTTACAGACGACAATAAGGTTGGAAGAGTTGCAGAGAGTGAAGAGGATTGTCAAAGGAAACAAGGGGATATAGATCGGTTGGAGACTTGTGCGGAGAAATGGCAGACAGAGTTAAATCCGGACAAAGGCGAAGCAATGCATTTTGCAAGGTCTAATAGAGGCAGGAATTATAGAATAAATGGATGAACTCTTAAGTGCATCGACGGGCAGAGGTATCTGTGTGTACAGGTCCACAGGTCACTGAAAGTGGCAACGCAGGTGGATAAGGTAGTCAGGAAGGCTTAGAGCATGCTTGCCTTCATTGGCAGGGGTATTGAGTATAAAAGCTGGGAATTCATGCTGCACCTGTATAGAACGTTGGTTAGTTCACACTTGGAATATTGTGTGCAATTCTGGTAGCCACATTACCAGAAGCATATGGAGGCATTGGAGAGGGTGCAGAGGAGGTTTACCAGGATGGTGCCTGGTCTGGAGGTGATTAGTTATGAGGAGAGGTTGGAGAAACTCGGATTGTTCCCACTAGGGAGACGGAGTTTAAGGGTCAACTTGATAAAAGTTTACAAAATGATGAGTGGCATGGAGAGAGTAGATAGTCAGAAGCTTTTTCTCAGGGTGGAAGAGTCAATTACTAGGGGACATAGATTTAAGGTGAGAGGAGAAATCTATGGAGGACATGTGTGGGGCAAGTTTTTTATGCGGAGGGATAGTGAGTGTCTGGAATTCGCTGCCAGAGGAGGTGGTGGAAGCCGGTACGAGAGTGGTGTATAAGAGGCAGTTTGACAAATACATGAATAGGATGGGAATAGAGGGATACGGACCCCAGAAATACAACATGTTTTAGTTGATGGGCAATATGATCGGCGCAGGCTTGGAAGGCCGAAAGGCCTGTTCCTGTGCTGTACTTTTCTTTGTTCTTTGTTCTTGCAACCAACTGAGACACATCCGCTTTTCTAACCACCTTCCCAAACCCTTTTACAGACCAAAGTCCAAACTCTTCCATCCATTAAACACACCTCCAAATGAAAATTCTACAGGCTATTAAACACATTCCAATTTAGAAACCCACCTAAAACAATCATTTTACAGAACAACCGGCAAACACCGCTTGACAGTCCACCTTTCAAACCCCCACTTAAAATACAACATTCCACACAAGCCAAATTCCACACCCCCACTTTACAGACCACCATCCATACCCACGTTTTACAGAAAACATTCCACACCACCACCTTACAGACCATCTTCCTCACCCCCACTTTACATACCACAGTCCACGCCCCCAATAAATATAAAGTTCGACACCCCCACTTTCGAGACAACCTGCCACACCCCAACTTTACAGGCCAACTTCCACAGCCCGCTTTACAGATCACGTTTCAATCCCCCGTTTTAAAGGCCAACTTCCAAACTCCCCCTTTACAGACCACCTTCGAAACTCACTTTTACAGTCCACCTTCCGCGCACCCCCCCTCCCAACTTTTCAGACCACCATCCACACCCCCACTTTACAGTTCACCTTCGACACCCCCACTTTACAGACTACATTCCAGACTCCCAAATTACAGACCACCTTCCACACTCACCTTTACAGATCACCTTCCAAACCCACGGTTTACACACCACCTTCCACACTCACCTTTACAGGCCACCTTCGAACCCCCCCTTATCAGACCACCTTCCACACCCCCACTTTCCAGATCACCACCAACACCCCCACTTTACAGACCACCATCCACACCCCCACTTTACACACCACCTTCGACAACATCACTTTACAGACTACATTCCATACCCCCACTTCACAGACCACCTTCCACACTCACCTTTACAGACCATCTTCCACACCCCGACTTTACATAAAACCTTCCACACTCACTTTTACATACCACCTTCCACACCCCCACATTACAGGCCACCTTCCACACTCCCTTTACGGACGACCATACAAAATCCGCTTGACAGACCACCTTCCAAACACAACCACTTTCAGACTACAATCCATCCCACAATTTAGGGACCTCACTCCACACCCCATTTACGGACTTCAACCCACACTCTCCTTTACAGACCACCTCCCACACCACCTGAACCAACCAGCATTCACACCGACAACCATAACACCTTGCACATCCCTTCAAATGAGCAACATTCACACACTCCTTTGCAGAAGACCTTCCACACCCCACTTTACAGACTAAAATTCACACCCCCCTTTACAGGCCACCTTCCACATGAAATTTACAGACCACCTTTAACACCGTCGCATTAAATACCAACTTCTGCTCAATGACTTTAGTAACCATATAACACAGCCCAATTACAGAGCCTATTCCACAGCCCTCACACCTTAAAAGCAGACTTTCCTAATCAAACTTTTACAGTTCACATTCAGGATCCCAATTTACAGAAAAACACCCGGAATCCCCTTTCCAGACCAACTTTGTCTACCACGCATTACAGAGAAGCATCCACCCCCACCCCCCCACCCCACCCCCCCCCCCCCCCCACCCCACCCCACCCCACCCCCCACCCCCCTTTTACAGATCAGCTTCCACAGCCTTACTTTACTGACTACCTTACACACCCGACTTTGGAGAATACATTCCACTCTCCCCTTTACCGACATCTTTCAAACCACTTTTAGAGAAGAAGTTCCACACACCCATTGCTGTCCTCATTCCACACCACATTCACAGACAATATTCCGCACCCCCCTTTACAGACCAACTTCCCCACCCCACTTTACAGACCACATTCCACACGCCAGCGCTTGCAGACCACCTTACACAAACCACTTCCAGAACTTAATTACAGATCAGCATCCACACACCCATTTACATACCACCTTCTACATCCCCTTCAAAGAATACATGCCACACCCCAACTTACAGACCAACATCCACACTACTCATTAAAAAACACCTTCCACGCACACATTAATTGGCCACTATCTGCATCCCCAGCTTACAAGCCACCAACCTCACCCCCACTTTACAGACCACTAAACATAGCCCCCTCTGCAGAGCACCCTCTGCACCCCCACTTAACAGACCACGTTTTACACCATCACTTTACAGATCACCTTTCACAACCCCTTTACAGAAAAACGTCCACTCCCCTCTTTACAGACAACCATCTTCACCTCCTTTGCAGACCACCATCCAAACAAACAATTACAGAGCACCTACAATACCCCCCTATACAGATTACCTTCCACACTGCTCTTTACTTATAACCATCCACGCCCCCTTAAGAGACGATCTTCCACACCCCTCTTTACATATCACCATCTTAAACAAACTTTACAGACAAGCATTTTCCTCCTCTTTACTGAACACCTTCCACATCACCAACTTACAGACCGCCATCCACACCTCCATCTTACAAACCACCTTCCACTCCTACTTTGCAGACCACCTTGCACACCCCCACTTTACAGACCACCATCATCACACCCACTTTACAGACCATCTTGCACATGTCCGCTTTACAGACCAACTTCAACCCCCGACTTTACACTCCACATTCCACACCCCCACTTTACAGACCACATTAACGCTCCCTTTGCAGACCATAATACAAGCCCCCCTTGATAGACTACCTTCCACAAGACAACGCTTGCAGACTACCATCCACACCACAATTTACGGACATCATTCCATACCACATTGACAGACTAGAAACAACACTCTCCTTTACAGACCACATTCCACACCGCCTGCACAAAGCACCATTCACACCGACCCCCCTAACAGAGCACCTTCCACACGCCAACAACAGACCAACGTTCACACCCTCCTTTACAGACGACCTTCCACACACAATTTACGGACCACCTTCAAAACTGTTCCATTAAATACCACCTTCTGCACACCAACATTACTAACCACCTACCAGATCACCATTACAGCGCCAATTCCACAAACCTCACTCCTTTAAATCCCATCTTCTACATCAAACTTTTACAGACTACCCTCAGAACCCAATTTACAGACAAACACCCAGACCCCCGTTTACTGACCATCTTCCACACCGATATATTACAGACAACCATCCGCACGAACAATTACAGATCAGTTTCAACACCCTCACTTCACAGGCTACTTAACACAACAGGCATTCCACACTCCCCTTTACCGAAATCTTTCAAACCACGTTTACAGACCAGCGTTCACACCCCACTTGACCTACCATCTTCCACATGCCACAGCTTGCAGACCACTTTACACAACCCACTTCCAAAATTCAATTACTGATCATCATCCACGCACACATTTACAGCCGACATTCACAGAACACCTGCCAGACCCCAATTTAGAAAGCAACATCAACACCCATCTTTAAAGACCAGCTTTCACACGCATATTTCATATACCACCATCTGCATTCCAAACTTACAAACCACCATCCGCAGCCCCACTTTACAGATCACCTAGCACAGGCAGATGACCCTCCGCACACAGCTTAACAGACCACTTTTCACACAATCACTTTAGAGATCAACTTTGACACACCCTTTACAGACCACCTTCCAAACTCCCCTTTACATACCACCTTCCACACCCCCTTTACAGGCCACCTTCCACACACCCATTTACATACCAGCTTCTGCGTCCGCCTTTACATACCACCTTCTAGACCCCCTTTACAGACCACCTTCCACACCCATCTTTACAGACAGCCATCCTTTGCTCACCATCACCCAAATCATTAATTACTGAGCACCTACCTTCCCCCCTTTACAGATGACCTTCCACACCGCTCGTTTCAGACCACCATCCACGCCCCCTTCAGAGACCACCTTCCAAGCCCCACTTTACTGACCACATCTTAACCAACCTTTACAGACAACCTTCTGCACCCCTCTTTAGCGACCACCTTTTACACCCCTGTACAGATCAACATCCAGAACTCTGTTTACAGACAACCATCCAAACCCTGCCCCCCTGACATATATCCTGCCCCACCCCACCGCATACACACCACTTTTCACTCCCAGCTTTACAGGCCACCAACCATCCCTCCCACCTCCCACGTTTAGACTACCTTCCAGATCCCACTTTACTGAACAGCTTCCACACACCCCTTTGTACAACAAACTCCATAACCTCTTTTCAGCCTTCGTTCCATACCACTGCACCTTTAAAAACCACCTTCCAAATCCACCTTTACAGACCACCATTGCTCTCCTGCCCTTGGCTCTGCCTCTTGCATATCACCCTTATTCCCATGTTAGACTTCGTGATTCTCAGCACAAACTAACACTCTTTTCTGACCTCCTTCCAATTCCTCTGGTGCCTTTTTACCCCCCATCCCAAAAATCCAAAAATTCATTCGTGCTTTTCTCCCGTTCCTCGCCTCAACGCCATCAACTGGGTCTGAGACACTGGCACCCAGGAGAATGATGTGAATGGGGAGGGCAGCCTGCTGTGTCAGCCAAGTGAGAGAGAGAGTTCACAGTCACCCGGTGCACCCCAGGTTTGTCTGGCGGGGAATCGGAATGGATTTGGGGGTGGGGGTGGGGGGGTGCGGGGGGAGTTCTGTGCGGCCCTAAGGGCCCGCTCTGATACCCCGTTAATGAACAATCATTAGATGCAACTTGGTTCCCAACTTCCATCGGGGGAAAGGGGAATTGCCCTCGTTCCATCATGAATGTGGGTCAGGAAGCTCCCAAACAGGCCACCCACGTCAGGAAAATGTTTTTTTTATCTTCCCTGCAAACATTGCACCCTCGACCACCACAATTCCTGCTGCTGTTGGGTGGGGTCGATAGCGCCCAGGATCTTTGTACAAAAGTAGTCACTCCTGTAATTGAACGGGTCGGAACAGTAGAATTTCGGGCATTCATGTGTCTGTATTGGCTGCTTACTGTGTGGTCACTGAAATGCAGTTCACTGGATGTTGAACTGTACATTTTCCCTAAGATAAATTAGATCATGCTGTTCCTGCACTGACTGTAGGTAATGTCAGTCTCCATGGGAACTGATTGTCTCTCTTATTCATTAGTTGCATTGTAAAGAACACAGACATTTCACACAGTATTCTTACCGATGTTTATTAATATGGAATATGTTTCATTTATTTAACATATTGTATTTACTCACATTAATAATGCATTGATTTGATTTGATTATGCAACACTTTGACAAATGTCAGATATGTCCATCCCACTCCGTGAAGTTTAATTTTGGAAATTTCCTGAAATGAAGTACAGCATCATATTCAGAAATGTTTAATTAAAATGAGCATTTGTTTGGGGAGTTTCTGAAAAAATATTTTGCGACCTTTAAAACACGTTTATTAGAGAATTGAGTAAAGCTGCTACCTTCAATGTTTTTAACAGAAATAAATACAACAATGCTTTATGCTCTAAGTTTACTTATAATAAGTCCAGATAATCTTCAGCAGCAATAAACCTTTAGATTCTAAAAACTTGGAGGCCGAGTGATTGATCCATCCAATGGACGCTAGCACCACTGATGCCAGTATTCAGCCAATTTGATTAATTCGACGTAATATCACGAAGCGGCTGAAGGCGCTGGATACTGGCAATGCTATGAGCCCTGACAATATTCCAGCAATAGTGCTGAAGACTTGTGCTCCAGGTCTTGCCATGCCCCTAGTCAAGCTGTTCAAGTACAGCAGCAACATTGGCATCTTCCCAGGTAAGTGGAAACTTATCCAGGTATTTCCGCTACACAAGCAGGGTAAAGTCTCAATGCCAGTGGCCGCCCCTCAGTCCAGAATCGATCATCAGTAAAGTGATGGAAAGTATCATGGGCTCGATCATTTTTTTTACCCCGTAATAACCTGCTCGCCGATGCTCAGTTTCGTCTCTGCCAGGGTCACTCCGCACCTGGGCTATTTACAGTGTTTTATCCAAACGTGGCCAACAGAGCTGAACTCCAGTGTTGAGGGTGAGAGTGACTGCGTGTGATATCAAGGTAGCACTTGATGAAGTGTGCCATCAGCGAGCTCTGGCAAAACTGAGGCTAATGGGAGTCGGACAAAAAAGCCTCCTCTTGCTGGAGTCACACCCAGCACAAAGGAACATGTGTGAGGTTGTTGTTGTTCAATCATCTCAGTTATAGGACTTCACTGCAGTTGTTCCTCAGGGTAGTTTCCTTGGCCCAACCGTCTTCAGCCAATTCATCACTAATCTTCCATTCATCAGAATGTAAGCGGTGGGGGTGTTCACTGATGATTGCAAAGTATTCAGCACGATTTGTTTCTCCTCAGATACTGAAACACACCTTCCCAAAATGCAGTAAGACCTGGAAAATAATCAGCTGTGGGCTCACAAGAGTCATGTACAATTCGTGTCAAACAAGTGTCAGGCAGTGACAATCTCCAGAAATAAAGGGAAAACACTTCCCATTCAACTGCATTGGAAATACCATCGCTGAGTCCCCCATTCTAAACATCCTATGGGTTACCGCTGAACAGAAACTTAACTGGAGTAGCGTTTTAAATACTGTGGGTACAAGAGCGAGCCAGAGGCTTTGGATCCAGAAGCGAATTACTCACGCCCTGAATCCTCAAGCATATCCGCAATCTATAAGGCACAAACCAAAGGTTTGATACAATGCTCTCCAATGCCTGGATGAGTGCATCTCCCAAAACACTCAGGGAGTTCCAAACCACCCAGGGCAAAACATCTCGCTTGATTGGCACCCCAACACCAACCTTCATCATCTATCACCTGTACCACCATATCACAGTGGCATCACTGTGTACCATCTACAAGATGCACTGCAGCAACACACCATGGCTACTTCTCCTGCACCTTTCAAGCCCATGGCCACTAACATCCAGCGGGACAAGGGCAGGAGACACATGGGGACGCCTCCATCTGGAAGTTCCCCTCCAAGCCACACAACAACCTGAATTGAAACGATGTCACGTTGCTTCAGTGTTTCTGGTCAGTAAACTGAGTGTCAAACTAGGGAGTGAAGACTTATGCCCGTTACTGTACGTAAACAAAGGACATAGATTCAACAAGTAGAAAATTAAATGAAGATTGACGTCAGGAAGTTCTGTAAGCAAATAGTGATTACTGTATGGAACATACTTCCAGATATAACAGTGATGGTGGGAGTGGGATGGAGAGCTTCAGATTGTGTAAGCAACACATGGGCGATGTGGGAGGGAGAGATACAATGAGCTTGAATACGTCAGATGGATTTCCTCAGAATACTAATAATCTATAAGGCTGGTCTGTGACAAGTTTGGAGATCGGTTAAAAGAAAACAGATAACCTGTGGGTAGTGCCTCCCATGGACAGACAAACACCAGGAAAACACTTATTTTTCCATGGGCCACTCTCCTGGTATTCGCTGTGGTTTATATTTAGGGCAGTTACTAAGTGAACTATTAGTAAAATATTCTTTCGTTCACACTGTTCGTGTTGAGGATCCAGTTGGAACTGCTTTTAGTGCAGCAGCGCTATATGTAATTCACAATTTTTTTTTGAATCTATCTTCATGGAATGTGTGCATCTTCTGATGGACCAGATTGTATTGCTCAAACGAAATTGCTCCTGAGAAGGTGGTGGAGAGCTGCCTTCATGAATTACTGCAGCCCATGTGGCGTAGATATACTCAGCGTTGTTAGAGAGTTGGAACGAGGATTCTGACCTAGCGATAATGAAAGAAACAGAAAAATATTTCCATGTCACGATGCGTGTGAATGTTGATTGCGGGGGGGGCGGGGGGGTTTGGTGGGGGAGGCGGGGGGGGGTGTCGTGGGTAGGGGGCGCGGGGTAAGTGAAGGGTAACATCTTGATGGTGGTTTTTCCAGGTGCCCGCTGCCCTTGCCATTTTGATGGTATTGGTCGTGGATATGAACGGAGCTGTGTGAAGACCCTTGCTAAGTTCCTGCAGACCATCTTGTGGAGCGTACACACAGCTGCTGCTGTGTGACGGTGCTGGAGGGAATGCATGACTGTGGATGCGCTGCCAATAACGGGGTCTGTTTAGTCATGGATCAAGCTCAATGAGTGTTGTTGGAGCTGCACGCATTCATGAAAGTGGGGAATGTTCCTTCTCACTCCTGACCAGTGCAGTGTAGACCATTGACAGACTCCGAGGAGTCAGGAGATGAGGTACTGGCCTATTGATTCTGAGCCTCTGACCTGCTCTTCTAGGCACAGTGCTTACATGGCTGGTCATGTTCAGTGTCTGGTCAATGGTAAACCCCAGAATGCTGATGGTCGGGGATTCAGTGATGACAATGCCATTGAAAGTTAAGGAGTGAATGTTAGAACCTCTCTTGCTGCAGACGGTCACTGCCTGATACTTGCGTGTCGTTAATGTTACTTGCTACTTGTCAGCCCAAGTTTGTGTTCCGTCCAGGTCTTGCTGCATTTACACATGGACTGCTTGAGTATCTGATAAATCGTGAATGTTAATGAACAGTGTGCAATCATCAGAGAATAGCCCTAATTTTGACCATTATGATGAAAGGAAGGTCATTGATGAAACAACTGAAGCTGAGCGGGCTGAGGGCGCTACCCTCTGGAGCTTTTGAACTGATGTCCTGGAGCTGAAATGACTGACCTCCAACAACCCCTTTAACCCTGTTTTGTGTTTGATATGATTGCAGACACTGGAGATAATTCCCCCTGATTCCCATAGGCTGGACTTTTGCAGGGGCTCCTCGAAACCAGGCTGTGTCAAATGCTACCTTGATACCAAGTGCAGTCACTCTCACCACATTGAGCAGGTTGGTGTTTAGCAATTGATGCTTGAAAGCTTTGTTGCTAAGCCCTTCCATTTCTTTCCAGATTATCGAGAGTTGACTGATTGACAGTTATTAACCCTGTCCGATTAGTGATGCTTTATTATTACAGGGGGTACCTCGGCAATTTTCCACATTGCTGCGTAGTTGCCAGTGTTCTAGTTGTAATAGAGCAGCTTGGCTATTGGTGGGCAAGTTTCTGAGAACAAGCCTTCATTGCTATTGCCAGAATATTGTCAGGACTCATTGTCTTTTCTGTATCCTGTGCCTTCAGACGTTTCTTGATATAACTCGGAGTGAATCGAATGGGCTGAGGACTGGGATCTGAGATGCTGGGGACCTCCCGTGAAGGCCGAGTTGCATCATTTGCTCAGCATTTCTGGCTGAAGGTTGTTGTAAATGTTGAAGCCTCATATTTTACACTGATTGCTGGGCATGGCCATCATTAAGAATGTGGATACGTGTGGAGCCAACTCCTCCGCCTGTAAGTTGTTCAACTATCCAGCACCATTCACAACAGGATGTGGCAGTACTTCAGAGATTATGTCTGATCATTTAATGGTGGAATCACTTTGTGCTGCAATCCATTGCTGCTCAGTTGTTTGGCAGACAAGTAGCTATGTCTGCTGCTATTCGTGGCGTACCCTCTTGCAACGCTTTCCTAAAACAGCTTCGATTCCATGTTAGTATACGGTAGAGTGGGGGATATGCTGCGCCAGGAGATTACAGTATATGGTTGAGCTTCTATCTGATTCTACAGATGCCCCGCAGCACCTCATGGATTCCCATTTGCTAGATCTGTTGAACTCTGCCCCATTTAGCACGGAGGCAGTGCCAAACGACACGATGGAGTTATTGCCAATGTGAAGTCAGGACTTCGCCTCCACAAGGGCCTTGGGGAGTTCACTCCTACAGATAATGTTATGGACAGAAGAATATGCAGCAGGCAGATTGGTGAGGATGAGGTCAGATACGTTTTACCCTCTTGTTGCTTCATTCAGCCCCGCCGCAGCGCCAATCTAGCAGTTATTACCTTCAGTGGTGGGCCTCCACGGTCTGTATAGCTGCTACAGAGTTGCTCTTGATGATGTTCATTGAAGTACCCACCCCCCCCCACCCCCCCACACCCCGAGTATATTCTACACCCTCGCGACCCATTGTTACTTCCCCCAAGTTGTGTTCATCTTGCAGCAGTACTAATTCAACAACTGAAAGTGGGGGTTGATGAGGTGGTGGAGAGTGGGTTGGGGTGATGGGCCAGGCGCAGTAACCAACATTAATTTCCCATAATTTACCTGAGACCATGAGAGTTCATATGGTCCGTAGCCGTTAATTAAGACCCCTTGGGTAAATCCCTACCGACTGGAGACGACCTATCACCTCTGATGGATCTGTTTTTCTGATGAGGCAGTATGCACTCGAGGATGCAGAATATGGTGTCTGGGGAATGGACTGTAACGTATGATTCTGTAAGCATGACTATGTCAGGCTGTTGCTTGACTAGCCTGTGAGAAAGCTCTTGCCTTGTTGACACTAGCCCCAGATGTTAGTGAGGAAGAGTTAGCAGGGTTGACGGGGCTGAGTTAGTCGCTGTCATCTCTTGTCCCGAGGTCGGTGCCAGTTGATCCGTCCAATTCCATTGCTTTCTATGTGGACTTTTTTTTCCTTGATACGACTCAGTGCCTTGCAGGGCCATTTCAGACGGCATTTAATGTTGACCCACATTGCTGTGCGTCTGAGATCACATGCAGACCAGACCACATACGGACACATATTTGCTTCCGTAAAGGGCATTAAGGTGTTAGTTGCAGAGAAAACCCCCCTCTACAGTGTCCTACCATCCCTCTCAGTACTGGTATAGTAAACATTCAGTCACAGCTTTATCATTGATTTAACTTTACATTCACTGTCATCTATCACTGCTCTCACTTGTACTTTCACTTCCTGTCCAGAGACACGACTGGTGCAGTATTCCACAAGGTGCCTGTATCAAACAATTAGCTCTCCAATGTTTCTGCGTTAGGTATGTTCTGTAAAATAGTAGTCAGTAGTGTTTATGAATGTGTACTGAATACTCCAATTTTGCTAAATGAATTCGATGACTTGATCACTGTGTTATAAAACGATGAGCAAACCCTGTCCATCTTAAGGACACTTTGAACTTTCCCCCAATAACAGTCAAGTTGCATGTCAGAGTTATCAAAGGTGAATAAAATTCCAGGAGGTGTTGTCATTTATTACTACACAGATTGAGTGGGTATAATTATTCATTTGGAAGCCCGCAATAAAATGCAGCATATGATCTATGATCTTTCTATTGAGACTAAGAGATGAGGCAATCACTTGAACTGAAGGAGCGATGTGAAATGCAAGATCATAAATTTATAGATTTCAAATTATCCCTATGTTCTAAAGAAATCGTTTCATTCCACAGGTTTTCCATCTTCCATTCAGGGTTGGGATCGGGACTCACACACGGAAACAAAGGCAAACGTTTGTCAGACACCATGTCAATCAGACATGAGGAAACCAGACCTTTAAATCGATCATGTTGATATTTACCATTATGCTTTCACCCTGTGACCTCTTAGATAATCCAAAATTAATCCTGTATTCTGTAGCTGATTAAATCATTAGTCTCAGTGTAGGAATGGAATGGAATTGTGAACTCTAACTTCATATTATGCAGCACAGCATACACTCAGTGAGATAAAAAGGAGAATGAGAAATATAATCATATTACTGAAGCATTGACAGTGTGCAATGCTGCAGCAATGTTGTCTTTTATGCCTTCTTGGGACATGGGTGTCTAAGACAAGGACATGGTTTGTTGCCCATTAACGATTCTATTTGAGAAGGAGGTGATGAAGATTCTGCCGTCCGGGTGATTCCCTTTTTTTTGAGAGATATGATACTATTTTATAGGCATGTTCGGCCATTTCAAAGGAGGTCAAAGAGTCAGTCAATATATTGTAGCTTAAAGTTTGTTGACAATAGGAGTGTGGACAGTAATGTATCTGAATGGGTAGTGACAGTAAAATAAATGTTGACAATGCACCTGTATACGTGGTGACAATAGTAGTGAGGACAGTGATGTATCTAAGTTGAAAGTTACAGGAAAATATATCATGCTGATGTACCTGTGTATGTGGTGGTAATAGGGATGAGGACAGTAATGTGTCTTATGGATATGGACAGGGAAATTAATGTCGGTGTGGTATCTGTATGGGTGGTGACCATAGGATTTTTGAAAATGACGTGTATGGATGGATAGTGACAATAATTATGTGTTATGTGATGAATGTCAATGTAGAAATTTATTTTCATGAGCTTAGTGATGTACCTCGATGGTGAGAGACAATGAAAATTCTTTGAATGATAAATTGAGATGTTTTGCGTGAATAAAGTGAGGTCAGTGATCTTTCTGGATGGATAGTGGCAGTGAACATGTTTTAGTGATCAATAGAGTGTTATACAATTGAATAAGTGAAGGCAGTGATGTATCTGGATTGGTGGTGAAAGTGACGATGCGGTTTGTGATCAATGGGGATGTATAGTATTATTAAAGTGAGTTCAGTGATGAACCATGTTGGAGAGAGACAATGAGGATGCGTGTAATGATCTATGGAATGTAATTGATTAATAAAGTGAGGATCATGTTGGGTCTGGAAGAGGAGTGACAATGGATGTGTGTTTAATTATTTATGTTTGTTTAATTATCTACCGTGGCGTCAGTGATCTAACTGAATAGACAGGGAAAAAAGAGTGATGCCACTGATCTAACTGAATGAGTAGTGACAATAGCTTTACTGATATCACGTCCATAAATATTTACTCCTTCAACCACAGATGCACATTAGCAGCAATGTGTACCATCTACAAGATGCATTGAGTAATTCACAAAGGCTCCTTAGACAGCACCTTCCAAACCCACGACCACTACCACCCAGAACGACAAGGGAAGCAGATAGATGGGAAGAACACCAACTGGAAGTTCCCCTCCAGTTAACTCACAAACCTGACTTGTCAATACTTCCTAACTGCTCTGTGGATGGACTGCAGCTGTTCAAGAAGGAAGGCAGCTCACCACCACCTTCTCAAGGGAAGCTAGGGATGTGTCTTAAATGTTGGCACATCCAGCGAATAAAACATCCTGTGAATGAATATAAATAAAGATATAAGAGAATTGCCAGTGATCTAAATGGACGCATAGTGAGAATAAGAGTGAGATCATTGATCTAACTGGACAGATAACGACAAAATGAACGAGGTCAGTGATCTAACTGAATGGAAAGTGACAATAAGAGTAGGTAATTGATCTAACTGAATGAATAGTGACTGTAAGTGAGATGTCAGTGATTCAACTTGTTAGGTGGTGCAATGAGAGTGAGGGCAGTGATCTAGCAGGTTGTATAGTGACAATAATAGTGAGGCCACTTCCTCAGACTGGATGGATAGTGACAATAAGTTTGAGGTCAGTGATCTAACTGGATAGCTATTGACACTGAAGCTGAGGTAACTTTATCAGTCTTGAAGGATAGTGACAATAAGATTGAGGTCACTGATATAACTGGAAAGATAGTGACCATAAGAGTTATGTCAGTGATCTAACTGGATGGATAGTGACAATTATATTGAGGTCAGTGATCCAACTGGATGGATTTTGACACATTGAGTGAGGTCATTTCATCAGGCTGGATGTATAGTGACAATTAAAGTACCGTCAGTGATCTAACTGAATGGGTAGAGTGCAGAAGGACAGAAAGTATAGGAGCAGGAGAATGAAATTCGGCCCCTCAAGCCTGCTCCACCATTAAATATTATCTCATCTCCTCTTTCGTTCCAGCTCCGCATAGCTCTCAACTCCGCGACATTTAAATAATGTATCTGCCACCTCTTTAAATACAATCAGTGATCCAGACTCCACAAATATCTTGGGTAGAGAATTCCAGACATTCACTCCGCCCAAAAAGAAGAAATTAATTCACACCTCCGTGCTAAATGAATGTCCCTTATTCTGTGTCTACGTCCCCTAGTTCGAGATTCCTCCACTCGTGGAAACAACTTCTCAACATCTATACTGTCCAGCCACCTGAAAAACGTGAATGTTTCCATGAGACCACCGCGCATTCCTTTAAACGCTAATGAATAAAAGCCTAGCGTGTTTAACCGTTCTTGATAAGTAAACCCGTTCATCCCAGGGATCGGACTCTTGAATCGCTGTAGAACTTGCTCCAATGCCAATGCATCCTTTATTACAAACGTGGACCAAGAGTGTTCTCACTACGCCAAGTGCGGCCTCACCGGCACCAGGTACAGTTGTAACAAGGCTTCACTCTTTTAAAAATCCAACCCCCGAGCAATAGAAGCGGAAATTACATTTGCCTTCTGAAATATGTTCTGCACCTGCATGCTAACATGCACAATAAGAGAGAGGTCAGTGAACTATTTGGATGGATAATGACAACAAGAGTGAGGTAAATGATCTAACTGTACGGATAGTGACAATTAGAATGAAGTCATTGGTGTAAATGAATAGTCAGTGACACTTATAGTGAGATCAGCTAATTGGATGGATAGTGACAATCAAGGTGACGTCAGCGATCTAACTGGATTGAAAGTGACAAGGAGAGTTATGGCAGTATTCTAACTGGATGGATATTGACCATAAATTTGATGTACCTAAACAGGTGGTGTTAATAATATTGATGTAATTGGTGTATCCGGCTGGGTGGTGGAGATCAGAGTGAGTAAGTGATGTATTCGCCAAACTACAAAATAAGCATTCGACTGCAGCCTAGAGCAGCACTTCAGCGCAGATAAATCAGCACTGTAACATGTCCTGTTTTCATACTCTCGGTATCTAACCTCCTTTACAGTCAATCTGTAGTGGGGAAAGTTCTGTAAATCATTTTAAAATGTTTAATAGCTGAGCACTTGGAAAACAGTTTCAGGATCGGTCAGAGTCAGCATGGATTTACGAAAGGGAAATCATGCTTGACAAATCTACTGGACATTTTCGAGAACGTAACTCTCAGAATTGATGAGTGGGAGCCAGTGGATGTGGTTTATTTGGACTTTCAGAAGGCTTTCGACAAAATCCCACATAAGAGGTTATCATGTAAAATTAAAACACATGGGACTGGTGGTAGTTTATTGAGATGGTTAGAAAACTGGTTGGCAGACAGGAAACAAGAATAGGAGTAAACGGGTTTTATTCCGAATTTCAGGAAGTGATTAGTGGGGCATCGCAGGTATCGGTGCTGGAACCCCAGATATTCAAAATATATATGAATGATTTAGATGAGGAAACTAAACGTAATATCTCTAAATTTGCAGATGACATAAAGCTCGGTGGGAAGATGAATTGTGAGGACGATGCAGAGATGTTTCAGTGTGATTTGCAGAAGCTGAGCGAGTGGGCAAAAACATGGCAGATGCAGTATAAAGTGGATAGGTGTGCGGTTATCCACTTTGGTAGCAAAAACAGGAAAACAGATTACGATCTGAATGGCTATAAATTGAGAGACGGCGGTGTGCAACGAGACCTGGCTGGCTGACGGTAAGCATGCTGGTGCAGCAAGCGCTGAAGAAGGCACATGAAATGTGGGCCTTCATAGCGAGAGGATTCGCGTACAGAAGCAGCGATGTACTGCATCAATTATACAAGGCCTTGGTGATACAGCATCTGGAATATTGTGGGCTGCTTTGGTATACTTATCTGTGGAGGGAAGTTCTTGAAATAGAGGGAGTGCAGCAAAGGTTTACCAGACTGATTCCTGGGATGGTGTGACTGACATTTGAGGACAGATTGAATCGGTTAGGATTATATTCGCTGGAGTTCAGAAGAATTAGGGGCGATCTTTTAGAAACCTGCAAAATTCTAACATGACTAGGCAGGGTAGGTGGAGGACCGATGTTCCCGATGGTGGGAGAGACATGAATCAGGGGTCACAGTGTGACAATACAAGGTAGGTCATTTAGGATTGAGATGAGGAAAATTTTCTTCACCCAGAGAGTGTTGGGCCTGCGGAATTTACGTCAACTTAAAGTGGTTGGTGCCAAAACTCTGTAGGTTCTCAGGACGGAGTTATACATGTCTATTGCGGCAAAAGGGATCAAAGGATATGGGGAGAAAGCAGGAAAAGGCTATTGAGTTGGATGATCAGCCATGATCAAAATGAATTGCTGAGCAGTCTCCAAGGACTGGTATAGCACGTGTTTAGATGCAGAAAAAGCTCCCTCTTCTTCCTCTCATCATCCACTTCCTTGGAGGGTGGTGGGGGGGTGGGTGAGGTGGGGGGGGGGGGTGGGGGGTGTGTGTGTGGAGGTAACGCATAGGGTTAAGCACAGAGTGAAGCTTCCTGTATACTGTTACATCAAACACTAATAACAGATGTTGAATGGGTTTACATATAAAGTAAAACTCGATTTACACTGTCATCTTCCAACATTATTAACGCACGGACAGCTCAGGATTAGTTAATGAATAAAGCCACTTCTACGCTTTTTCATCAAACGCTCCTGAGCCAAGTTAAGCATGGGTTTAGATAAAGAGAAAAGTATCTCTGTACACCCTCAACGCCAAATACAAGGTTCTGCAGACAAAGTAAATGTTCAATAGAAATTAAAGTTCCTTCTCCACTGTTCCCAACAAACACTTCCAGAACAGATACATCTCATTGTTTGATACAGGATAATGCTTCCTCTGGACAGTCCCCTTCAAACACTTTCGGAACATTATGCATTCTGCATGATAGCTACATCAAACACTCCCTGTCCAGTTACAGGATGAGGTTAGACAGACAGTAAACCTCCATCCTCACAGTACCAATCAAACATTCACATGTCAGGTACAGCATAGAGCCATATACAGTGAATGCTCCTCTACAGTGACCACCAAATACACATTGGGCAAGTGCAGCATTGTCTTATATACAGCGGAAAGCTCCAATACACTGTCCAGCTGAATTTAACCTGCAAAAGTGGAGTTAATGCAGGTCGGAATATGAAACAAAGTAAAAGATTTTCACATTAATGGGATGAAATCAGGGACCTTGGACTGACGGTTCCTAGACTGCTGAAGGTGGCAGTGGAGCTCGATAAAGTGGTTAAGAAGCCACATGGAATCATTTCCTTCATTAGCCGAGGTGTGGAATATTACAGCAGGGAGGTAATGTGGGGAATACACTACACATTAGTTAGGCAAGAACTTGAGTTTTTCGTGCAGTTATGCTCACCTAATTCCAGAAAGCATGTAATTGCCCTAGAGGGAGCAAAGAGGAGATTTACGAGGATGTTCCCCGGGCTAAAATGTTGCAGTTATGAGGAAAGGTTGGATAATCTGCTGTTGGTTTCCTTGGAAAAGAAGAGGCTGAGGGAGATTTGTTTGAGATGTACTGAATATTGAGGGGCCTGTATAGTGTTGGTGTGAAAGGCCTATTTACATTAGCAGAGAGGTCAGGGACGAGGTGCCAACAATTTAAACTGGCCGGCTATCCAGCTCTACCCCCTCCCCCCCCCCACCCCCCCCCCCCTCCCCCCCCCCCCCTCTCCCCCCCCCCCCCCCCCCCCCCCCCCCCCACCCCCCACCTTTAAAAGAGCTTATATTTCACCTCTTTGCTATTTTTACTTAGTTCTGTTGAAGCGTCATTGGGACTCGAAACGTTAACTGGGTTCCTCTCCGCAGATGCTGCTAGACCTGCTGAGTCTTTCCAGGTATTTTTGTTTTTGCTTTGCAAATTACAGTGATTGGTACAAAGATTATAGGGAGGTCAGAAAACATTGGCATGGGTCTGAGACTGAATGTCTCAAAAGAACAGATGAGGAAGAAACTCTCGACTCATGGAAAACGTCTCTGGATGTTCATCTCAAGTTCTGTAACCTGCAGGGATACGGATCAAATATTACAAGGTAGAATTAGGCTTGGTTACTCAGTTATTGGCCGGAACAGGCAAGATGGGACTAGTAGATTCTTTCAGTTCTGCAAAATTTATATAATTCTCCAACTCTAAACAACACCAATTCAGATACAGCTTTTGTTTACACAGAGAGTAAATATCCATCTGCAGTGTCTCATTAAACAATGCCAATATTGGTTTTGCATGCATTAGGTACTTAATAAAGCTCACTCCAAAGTGTTCCAACAATAGTCACCTGACAGGTTGAACATGGGGTCAGATGCAGAGTAAATCTATATCTACACTGTCCGCAGTAAACAATAAAAGTGTAGGCACAACATGGAGTTACATACAGAGGAAAGCTCCCTCTACACTGGACCCATAAAACATTTCCAAGAGAGGTAAAGCACGGGGTTAGATAGGGAGTAAGGCTCCTTTTCCAAAGCCCCAATCAAGCTCTCCCAGGACATGTACAGCAGCGGATGTGATTGAAAGTAATGCTCCCACTGCACTCTCCCCATCAAACACTCCCAGGAACGGTACAGCACGTGGTTAGATACAAAGTCAAGCTCCCTCTGCACAACCCCAATCGAACACTCACAGGAAAGGTACGGCACGGTGTTAGATACAGCTTAATTCTCCCTCTACATTGATACCATCAAGGACTCCCAGGACAGGTACAGCACGGGTTTAAATCCGGAGTAAAGTTCCCTCTACACTGTTCCCATCAAACACTCCCAGGGCACGTACAGCACGAGCTTAGATACAGAGTAATGCTCACGCTACACTGTGCCAATTAAACGTTCCCAGTTCAGAACGGTACGGTGTTAGTTGGAGAATAAAGCTCCATCTACAATCTCGCAATCTAACAATTTCAGTCCATGTTATCGTGGGGAAGTTTTGTAAGGGTACATCATTGGGAGGTGAAAGACTGCAGTTTTCAATAACTCTCCATTCTTTGTGGTATGAATTATTCCATTTTTGTTTTACTGAGTCCAATTTCCAGAGATTAACATGAGGATGGCACAAATACATCCCTTTCAGTGGTGGATGTAATGGTACGTCACTGCCTGCTGTCACTATACAATTTGAGGATGTTTTTTTTTCAACATTATTTATGGGATGTGGGCTTCGCTGGCTAGGCCAGCATTTATTGTCTAACCCTGGTTGCCGTTGAGAAGATGGTGATGAGCGTTCCATCTTGAGCTGCTGCTGTCCCTGTAGTGTTGAGACACTAACAGTGCTGTTCGGGAGAGAAGGCCAGGATTTTGTCCCAGTGACCGTGAAGGAACAGCGATCAATTTCGAATTCAGGTGGGTTAGTGACTTTATGGGCAACTTCCAGGTGTTGTTCCCACCTATCTGCTGTCCTTGCCTTTCCAAGTTGTGGCAGTCGTGTGTTTATGCAACCTGAACTGAATCTTGTTGATATTACACACTGCTGTCACTTTGCCTCGGTGGTGGAGGGAGTAACATTCAAGTGGGATGCTTTGGGGACAGGTTTACAATCAAGTGGAATGCTTTTTCCTGGATGGCTTCGAGCTTCATGTGTGTTTTGGGGAGCTGCACTCATCGAGGCAAACACGAAGTATTCTATAACACTCTTGACTTGTGCCTTGTAAATGGTGGCAAGGTTTTGAGGAGATAGGGCTTTAGGTACTCACCACAGGATTCCTAGCCTCTGAGCTGCTCTTATAGCCACAGAATGTTTATGCCTCTTCCAGTTCAGTTTCTAGTCATCGTTAACCTCAGGAATTTCATAATGGGGTAATCAGCAATAATTCTGCCATTGATTGTCAAGCGGTGATGGTTAGATTATGTCATGTTTGAGACGGCAATTGCCGCATGGTTGTGTTATGATGTGGCAGGTGACGTGCACCCCACAATGGAACAGTGGTGAAACTATCGCAATGGTTTTACAATGTGTAATTGCCACGATAAGATGTGTAATGTAAATTCAGAATTGAAGGGTCCACTGACAACTTTGAAGATTTGAAGAAAACTAAATTGTAACATTTATTACACAATATAAAATATTTTAAGCACATATATAAGATAACATTTAGTTAACTGAAGTGTCTAGCCATATAAATACTGTGGCTAAAGGAGCAGGTCAGAAGCTAGGAACTCCGCTGACCTGACTCCCCAAAGCTTGCCCACCATCAACAAGGCGCAAGTCAGCAGTGTGATGAAATACTCTCTACTTGTGTGAATGAGAGCAGCTCCAACAACTCTCAAGAAGCTGAAGAAATCAACTCGCTTGATGGGCATTATATCCACAAACATTCACTCTATCCACCACCAGCAAACATGAGCAGCAGTGTGTACCATCCAAAAGAGGCACTGCAGGAATTCACCAAGGTACCTTTGATAACACCCTCCCAAACATATAGCCGCGACTACATATAAGGACAGGGACAGCTGATAGATGTGAACACCACCACCTAGAAGTTCGCTGCCACGTCTCTCACGATACTGACTTGGAAATATAGCGCCGTTCCTTCACTGTCGCTGGGTCAAAACCCTGGAACTCACTCTCGAACAGCACTGTGGATGCAACAACACCACAAGGACTGCAACAGTTCAAGATCGCAGCTCACCACCAGCTTCTCAAGTACAATGAGGGACGGGCAATAAATGCTGGCCCAGCCAGCGAAGCCCACATCCCGTGAATGAATAAAAGAAAAAAAAAAGATTACTGCACCTGGACTGAGAGTGTTCCATGGGACACTGTGGAGAGAAATGGAGAGGGAAGTGTACTCTCTAATAAAGAACAAACGGTACCTGAGATTGTCAGCTCTGGACAGTGTATTTTGAGCAATTCTGTGAATCTGACCCCGCGTTATATCTGACCTGGCAGTGTTTGATAAAGGTGAGTAACTCTCTGCATAATTCCCAGCCTCTGTCCTACTCTTGCAGCCACGATATTTGTAAGGCTTGTCGAGTTCATTTCCTGGTCAATGGTTACCCCAAGGATATTGAGAGTGCCGGGTTCATTGATGGTAATGCTATTAAAAGTCAACAAGAGATATTTGGATTTCCCCTTGTTGGAAATAGTAGTTTGCCTTGAAATTGTCTGCCTTGAACACGACCTGTCACTTATCAGCCCAACTTTGAATATTGTCCAGGTTTTGCTGCATATCTGCACGAACTGCTTCAGTATCTGTGGACTCACAAGTGCTGTTGAAAATTGAGCAGCCCGCGAACATCCTCACTTCTCCCATCATAATGGAGGGAAGGACGCTAAGTAATCAGCTGAAAATGGTTGAGCCCAGGACACTTCCCTGAGGAACTGCTGACGAAATGACCTGGGACTGAGATGATTGACCCCTACAACCACAGCCATATTCCATTGTGTTAGGAATTAGTCCAGCCAATGGATATTATTCCCTCTGATTCCATTGACTCTGGAATTGCCAATGTTGCTTCATTCCATATTCAATAAAAGGCTGCACTGATGACAGGGGGGGCTCCCTCTCGCCTCACATCGTGAATTAACCGCTTGTAACCATCTTTCATGCAGGAGTAAAAATGATTCAGGAGCTGAATGGTCCTGGCAGAAACAAAACCGAACTTCAGTCAACAGGGATTTGCTGAGCGAATGTAATTTGATAGAAGTGACGAAGACACCTTCCATTCATTTGATGAATCCCGACACAGTCCCCAGCGGCTGTTAAAAATTCCCGAACATACTCAACAGGGAATCCAGCAAATCCCGATGCACTCCAACGGGACGGCCTGCAAATGCAGAAATACTCCACAGAGGAACACAGCAAGTCCCAACACAGTCCTCAGAGACTCACATCAAATCCCGTCACATCCACATGGACCGGCAGCAAGTCCTGAACTCTCCCCTGAGGCACAAAGTAAATCCAAACGCATTTCACAGGGAAAGGCTGCAACTACGGAAACAAATACGCAGGGACCCCTCAGGTAATATGGAGACACTACACAGGGATCCAGAGGAAATCCTGATACATGGCACAGAGAGCGACATGAAATATCAACACGCTCCACTAAGTGCCCAATGAACTCCAGACAGACTGCCCAGTGACGCACAGGAAATACGGAGAAGCTCCAGAGAGAACAAAAGGAAATACCGACACATTCCCCAGGGACCACTGGGAAACATGGAGACACTCGCCAGGGGCATCCTGGAATTTCCAAAATTACTCCCCAGAGACATGCAGCAGACACGGAAAAAACCCAGAGATACACAGGAAATCACGATACACACACCCCAGTGACACAAAGCAAATCCCGACACGCTCCCCAAGGAAAAACAGCAGATCCGAACACAATCCCCATGGACCCGCAGCAAATCCAAACACACTCCACAGGGTCCCGCAGTAAATCCTGGCACACTCCCCAGGGACGCGCAGCAAATCCGAAAAAACTCCCCAGGAACCCGCAGCAAACCCCGATACAATCCCCAGGGGCCCACAACAAATCCTGACGCACTCTCGAATGGCATAAAGCAAATCTCCAAATAATCCCCAGGAATAATCAGGAAATCCGGGCACACTACTCGGGGACCCACAGCAATTCCTGACACGCTCCCCAGGGGGCCCTGGCGAATCATTACAAACTCACCAGGGACAGAGACCAAATCCCACACACTCCCCTGGGAACCGCAGCAAATCCTGACACACACCCCAGGAACATGCAGCTCATCCTGACATACTCCCCAGCGACACACAGCAAATCCTGACCCACTCCCCAGGGACACACAGCAAATCCTGACACACTCACCAGGGACACAGAGCAAACATTGTCACAATCCCCAAGTGCCCAGAGCAAATCATAGCACACTCCACAGGGACATGCACCAAATTCGCATACACTCCGCAGAGACACAGAACAAATCTTAACACACTACACAAGGACATGGGGAAAATACTGACACTTTCCCCAGGGACATACAGTAAATCCTGACACACTCCCCAGGGACACCTGTAAATACTGACACACTCCCCGCGGAACATTGTAAATACTGACACATTCCCTGGTGACCCCTGTAAATACTAATACACTCCCCGCGGACCCGTGTAAATAGTAACACACTCCCCGGGGCACTGTAAATAGCAACACATTACCCGGGGACCCCTGTAAATACTGACACACTCCTCGGGGACCCGCTGTAAATACTGACACACTCCCCGGGGACTCCAGTAAATAGTGACACTCTCCCTGTAAGTACTGGCACATTCCCCAGGAATCCCCTGTAAATATTAACAAACTCCCCTGAGACCACGTGTAAATATTGCCACAATCCTCGATGGTCACCTGTAAATATTGACACACTCCCCGATGACCGCCTGTAAACATTGAAACACTCCCCGGTAAACCACTGTAAACACTGACACATTCCCCGGGGACCCCTGTAAATATTGACACACTTCTCAGGGACCCCTGCAAATACTGACACACTCCCCCGTGACCCCTGTAAATACTATTACACTCCCTGCGGACCCGTGTAAATATTAACACACACCCTGGGGCGCTGTAAATAGTAACACATTACACAGGGACCCCTGTAAATACTGACACGCTCCCCTAGGGCTCACTGTAAATACTGATACACTCCCCGGGGACTCCTGTAAATAGTGACACTTTCCCTGGGAAATCCCTGTAAGTACTGGCATACTCCCCAGGAACCCACAGTAAATATTGACATACTCCCCTGAGACCCCCTGTAAATATTGCCACACTCCCCTGTGACCGCCTGTAAATATTAATGCACTCCACAGTAACCCACTTTAAATATTCACACACTCCCCAGGAACCCCCTGTAAATATTAAAACACTCCCCGGTAACCCCCTGTTAATATTGACACACTCCCTGGTGACCCCCTGTAACTATTGATGCACACCCCGGGGAAACCATGTAAATATTGACAAACTCCCCAGTGACACCCTGTAAATATTGACACACTCCCCGGGGCACCCCTGTAAATTTTCACACACTCCGCGCCAACCCCTTGTAAATATTGACACACTGCCCCAGGAACCACTTTCAATATTGACACACGCATTGGGAACCCCCTAACGCATTGGGAACCCCCTATAAATATTGACACACTCCTCCGGGACGCCCTGTCAATATTGATACACTCCCCTTGGACCCCCTGTAAATAATGATACACTCCCCGGGGACCTCCTGTAAAAAACGCTGTAAATTCTGAGTCAGCACCAGGCGTCTGCTGTAAATTCTGACAACACCCACGCGCCCCCCACCAAATGACCCACAATAAAGATTGACAACCCCCCAGATGGACCCCATGAAAATATTGACACACCACCGGAGCCCCTTGTAAATATTGCAACAAGCCCAGGGGCCCCTGTAAATAGTGAAACCCCCCATCCCAGCTAGGGACCTTCTGCAAATATTTACACACCCCAGCATCCCCCTGTGAACACTGCCTCACTACCCTGGTACACTTTGTAAGCACTGCCAAATTCCCCGGGGACCCCCTGTAAATACTGTCAAACCCACCCCTCTCCAAGTGACCCCCTGTAAATACTGACAGCCCCAAGGGCAGCCTGTAAATACTGACACGCCTCCCAGGGGCCTCCCGTAAATACAGGCAAACTTTGAGCTCTCCCCTGTAATAACTGAGATATTGCTGCTCGAGCAAATGCAATACGTAATCATTCCTCAGTAACCCCTGTAAACATTACACATAATGTTTGGAGTGCTGTCACGTACAGTCAGAGTCAATGTGTCAGGACCGCAAATGGATGTAATTTGTGAACAGCAGGTCTCTCCTGGATTGTCACATTTATAGAAATATCTCTACATTAGGACACTCTGATTCTGCATCATTGGACTGGGGACTGAGATTCAAGGAAGGGGCTGCGGGACCTATTGTATACAGTCTCTGACTGTGTTGGTTTCAATGTGATCAGGAAGCTGCATGTTCGATTCAAGTGACTGTCCATCAGCCTCAGTGATGGAGATTCGATTCCCTGCTGTGGGGAAAAGCTTCCTTCTCCTGAATAAACTGCATTTTAAATCTAATGTTTCAGTCAATGTGAACATATTCCAGCCTCAGTATTTATTGTGCTGGACAAAGGAGAATGATTTATATCCAGAAAGCAGTGAGACACATACAGTGTGGTTTCTGCAGCAATCGTTCCATCTCAGTGTCACATGAACTCAAATCCGGAAATAGATTCTCCTACATAGTTAGAAGGAGCAGGATTAAACCATTGTGCCAACGGAGCTGGAACCACCGTTCAATAAGATCATGGTTGAGCTTACACCTCTTGTCTATTTTCTGCATTACACCCATGTCCATCATCCCCTTACTATTCAATAAAGGACTATTTTTTTTTCCTTTTATTTACTCAGGGAATAAACACCCACCTTAATTGGTGTAGAGAAATACAATGATTCAGAACCATTTGAGAAAAGTCATTTCAATTAATCTCAGTCCAAAATGGCTGCCCTGTAATCCCAAAAAGGTGATCCATAGTTCGAGACTGCTAACCAGAGACGCAGCCTCCCATCATCGACAATATGAATCCCCTTAATGATTTATGGAGTTATATGTGATCACCTCTATTTCTTCCAAACTATGTGGAATGTAAATGCAGTTCACTTAATCCCTCTTCATAACACAGTCCCCATAGCAGGAATCAGTCAACTAAACATCCATTTCAATCAATCTCATACAAGTGTGCACTTCCTCAGAGAAGGAGACCTAACTGGTGCAAATCTATGTAAATGTGAATTAGAGAGTTATCACAAAAAGCATTAATGGAAGTCATGTTGCATCAATGAATACATAATTGATACAGGGGGTCAGTTAAGTGGATGCCTGATTCACAGAGAAAGGAAACCTGCACTGCAGGATCCATCATCCTGTTAGGTCCACATAATTGTACACAGCAACGAATGATTCTCGGAGAACACCACTCTTTGCAATAAAACATGAAACAGAAGCATTCAGGGCAATCAATTGATACAATCCTGCTGAATCCCATTTAAAAAACTGTCAACTTCCACAGTCCTGAGACAATTACAATCCAGTAAATTAGGTAATTCGTCTAACTGCAGAGACTGGCTCATCACTGCATAAGACAATTGATGCCGTATAGCATGTTATCTTTCCTTTCAAAGTCCCTACATTTTTACAGCAATACTTTAAAATAGAAATATAGATAACCAATTTCACCCAACAACATATATTCATAGCACAATTAATTTGATAAGATGATATCAACACGGTTCCCATGGGGAGTTACAAAGAACATGACTGCGAGTCACAATAACATAGTTATTGTGGATGAGGCGAACAGCTTGGAGAAGCAGGGAAATGTAAAGGAGTGCCTCAAAGGAGGAAAGAGAGATAGAGAGGATGAGGAACGGAACCTCAGAGTCGAGGGCCAAGGTAGCTGAACTTAGGGTAACTGCTGATAGAGAGATTAGGAATAGGGAACGGCTCTAGACTTCAATCATTGTGGACATCTGGGAGAAGCGTGGGACTGCAGGATATTAAAGGGAGAGGGTGGGACCGGGCCATGGAGGGATTTGATATCTGGGAGGGTGTGAGACGGCAGTGTTTTACAGAGAAAGGGTGGGCAAGGGCCAGGAACGGATTTGATATCTGAGAGGGGTGTGGGAATTCAGACCATTACAGAGAGTGGGTGGGACAGGGATTTGATATCTGGGAGAGGTGTGAGACTGCAGAGAATTACAGAGAGAGGTGGGGTGGGGGGAGAAGAGCCATGGAGGGATTTAATATTGTGGTAGGGTTTTGGACAGCAGGGTATTGCAGATAGAGTGTTGAACTAGGCCATGGAAGAATTTTATAATGGGGAGTGTTTCGGAATTGCAGAGAATTACAGACAGAAGGTGGGGCAAAACTATGAAGCGATTGGAAAAATAGCAAGATATTTTGAAACCGCATTTGAACGGTGGACAATGTGGGTCAGCGAGCACTGGATGTGATGTGTAAGCAGGAGTTTGTGAGTGTAAGGATACAGGCAACAAGGTTGTGGATGTCCATTAGAATGACAAGCTAGTATTGTGTTGGAATATTCACACCGAGAGGGAACAAATGATGGGAGGGAATTTTCAGAAGCAGAAGAATCGACCTCTGGGCAACTCAGTGCAAAATGAACAAGTGAAATCCATGTAAAAGAGCAGAAAAACTGAGCCATCAGCCAGAAACTGACTGCGTGTCTGTCATGTAACCCCACATGGGGATACGGAAACATCATCCAGAAATTGTGCTTTTAAATATTGACTGAACCAGGGAACGAGAAACGAATTATTGCCCGATGATTAAGCCACTGGTCTGCCTGAGTCAGAATCGTTAAATATCCATTGAATGTATTCATGATGTCGGAGAATATTCTCCTCTGAATAAAGAGATTTCATGCAATCAATAGCAAAATGAGAAAACTAAGCAGCTCAGAACAATGGGACTGAATCCTCATCAGACAGTAAAGCAAAGCAACTTTTCCTGAAATGTAAATGAACATGGTTAGGAACAGTTCAGAAACACTTACCGAACAAATAAGTTGAGAGTTCTGGTAGAAATCATTCTCAGGTGGAAAAATATTCTATTTTTAGCCACTTTTCCGAGAGAAACGATTCTTTGTTCGTCCTGAGAGAAGCAGGTGTTTGGTTCACTGGACACATGATTTGCAGACAAAGAAAAACCTGTGCGCAGACTCTCAGATACATAATCCTATTAGTTCCAGTCTGTAGCACAGAAACAATGGGACTCACACGTCAAAAGTTCTAGTTAAACAGGAATATTTGGTGGAAGCACAAAGGGTAATGGACAACATATAATCTGCTCACTTCAATACGCAAGCTGCCTGTTTGGACAACAGAAACAGATATCCAAACCACTGTAACAGGTAAACTGGCCCATCGAACAGCGGGGTCTACGTAAGTAGTGACGATTAATTCCCTGCAGCAAAGAATAAGGAGTTGTTGCTGGAAAAAATACTGCCTTTAAAATAAAACAAACATCTCCATGAGTGCGAAATTATGGCCACAACAGCAACAACATGAACGTGCACATGCATATCAGCATGAAGCTCAAGAGATGGTTCAATCCGATATTCTGGGATATTTATATATCTGAACGCAGATGACACCATGACGAATAAGTACATTTTAGATGGTTGACGGCAATCTGGATCAAAGAGATTGGTGTGAAGGAGAGTCGAAAACGAGGAAAGTGAGGTAGAGAGGCAGACAGTGTAGTGGAGGGTAATCCATAGTTTAGGGCCCGAGGCGAATGAAGGCTCGGCCAGCAATGCTGGTGTTATTAATATCCACAATCCTCAGGTTGACAAAATGAAATAAGGCTTTGTATCTCATAGGGGAAGAGGGCATGGCGAGAATTAGCGAGGTAGACTGGAAAAAGGCCATGGAGAGATTGGAAAGCAAAAGTGAAAATTTTAAAGCCAAACAGCTGTCTGAATGGGAGGTAAGGTAGGTCAGTGAGCAGAGGCGGTGATGTGTGAATCGGGACTTCATGTGAGTGAGGACACGGGCATTCACTTTTTAATTGGAGATAATGTAGGTCAGTGAGCAGAGGTGCTGCTGTGTAAACAAGGACTTGGTGTACGTGAGGACACCGACAGGGGCTTTTTCAATGGGTGATATTAGCTGTCAGAGAGCACAGGCAGTGATCTGTGTACGAGACCCGGCTTAAGTGAGGGCACGGGCAGTGAGGTTTTCAATAGGAGGAAATGGAGGCCAGTGAGCAAATGGGGTGATGTGTGAACAGGGACTTGTTGTGGGTGAGGACATGGACAGTGGTGTTTTCAAAGGGAGATAACGGAGGTCAGTGAGCAGACGGGGTGATGTGTGAACGGGGGCTCAGTGAGAGTGAGGACACGGACAGTTGAGGTTTCAATGCCATATTTCCGGAGGATGATCTGCACGGGAGTGCTGTGTTTGGATGAAGTAGAGAACGTCAGTTGGCGATTGGTGACTGAGGGAGTTTAAGTGTTAAATTCAGACTTAAATTCTCCCTAAATACTGGGCGCTCTTTAATTTAGCAATTAACTAAAAATTACTCTTATGTTTGGAAGAAGGTGAGTTTTACACCGGAGAGGAGATGCCAGCGAGGGTGGTATAATGGGTCACGATAAACAAAGGCGGAGACCGGTGCCGAGAAGCGTAACCTCAGGACCTTCAGGCGCTGGAGTTCGACGTGACTTCACTATTCAATAAATTGACGCGACGCAGGGGAGGCAGCTGATTGGTCAGTAGAGTCAGGTGAGAACATCTATTACTTTTTTCAACGAATTAAACTGCAGCAGTACATTAGGTGAAACAAATATTTAGAGGAATTTGATCCATAGTGGGAGTGTTTGGAATGCTCAGTAATCTTGAAATGGAGTAACTGACGAGGTTAATCTAAAGGGAAGTCATGGCGGCAGTTCGCACCTGTGATATGCACCTCCTGCGCTATTTGGGAAGTCATGGACAACTGTGCAGTAAATGTGTCCGGCTGCAGCTACTGACTGAACACATTTGGGAGCTGGTGATGCGATTGGAATCACTGTAGAGCACCCGTGATGCTGAGATTATTGTGCACAGCATGTTCAGTGAATAGGTCAAACTGCAGTTAAAGACTGAAGAGGATTAAAGGGGATGGATGACCACGAGGCAGAGGAGAGAACGGCATATAGTGCAACATTCACCTGTGTCTGTCTCTCTAACGGATATACTGTTTTGGATACTGTTGGGGGAGATGGTTTGTCAGTGGAAAGCAGCAGGAGCCAAGCCCATGGAACCACGAGTGGCTCTGTGGCACAAGAGGGGAGGACAAAGAGTGGCAGGTCTATAGTGACAGGGGATTCGCTTATAAGGGGGCAAGACAGGCATTTCTGTGGCTGCAAAAGAGACCCCAGGATGGCATGTTGTCTCCCTGGTGCCAGGGTCAAGGATGCCTCGGACAAGCTACAGGTCATTCTGAAGGGCGAGTGTTAACTGGCAATTGTAGTGTTACATATTGGCATCGACAACATATGTAAAAAAAAAGGATTGCGACCTACAATATGCATATTGGGAGCTAGGATGCCAATTAAAAAGTCGGACCTCTAAGTTAGTAACTTCAGGATTAAAACCAGTGCGACGTGCTAGCGAGAGTAGAAAGAACAGAATGCATCAGATGAATACTTGGTTGAAGAAATGATTTAGGGGGGAGGGATTCAGATTCCTGGGACATTTTAGGCGGGTTTGGGGAATGTGAGACCTGTACAAACAGGACAGTCTGCAGGACTGGGACCAATGCCCTCGGGGGCATTTACTAGTGCGGTTGGGTAGTGTTTAAATTAGGACGGCAGGGGGACCGGAACTTGAGCAGGGAGAAAGAGGAGGGGGAAATAAAGATAGAAACGAAAGAAAGAAAAATAAGAAGCAAAAGCGGGAGGCAAAAAAAAAAAAACAAGAGGATGGAACAAATGGTTTTCATGATACAAAATGAAGCTAAGAACGCTAACGAGTTTAAAAAGACAAGTCTAAACGTGTTGCATTAATGCACAGAGAATTCGCAATTAAGTAGAGGCATTAACATCGAACATATGTGTAAATGTTTATGGTATATCTGAAATTATGGAGACATGGCTGCAGGGTGACTAAGTATGGGAACTGAACATCCAGGGCTATTGCATATTTAGGAAGGACTGACAAATAGAGAAGGGAGGTGCAGTAGCACTGTTATTAAAAAAGGAAATCAATGCAATAGTGTGGAAAGATATTGGTTTCGAAAATGATGACGCAGAAACTGTTTGAATGTAGATAAGATACACCAAGGGGCAGAAAACGGTTTTGTGGGTTGAAACTCAGCCCCTAACAGTTACATAAATGTAAGGGAAGGCATTAAGCAGGATTATATAGCTGCATGCAAAAAGGTAGAACTGTAATAATGGGTGACTTTAATCTTTATATTGATTGTACAATCCAAACTAGCTATAATATTGTGGAGGAGGATTTCCTGGGGTGTATATTTGAAGTTGTATTCGACTATTATGTTGAGTGAGCAACAAGGGAGCAGGATATCCTAGACTGTATATTGTACAATAATAAATGATACAATAACAATCTTCATTGGTGAACAGTCACTATAAAATGAGAGAATTACCCATTAAGACGGAGAATGAAGAAGTTGAATCCGAATCAAGGCTCTGAATCTGAAGGGTCTGAGGCGCGAGTAGTCAAAGATGCATTGGGGAACCTTACTTAAAGGGTTGACTGTAGATATGCAATGTCTAATATTTAAAGAACGTATGCATGAATTACAATTATTCATCCCTGTCTGGAGCAAAACATAAAACAGGAAATGATGCTTAACCATGGATTAGAAAATAACTAAGAAATAGCATTAGATACAAAGAGCAGGATTATATTATCGCCAGAAATAGCAGCAAGCCTGATGATTGGGAGCAGTTTACAATTCAGCAAAAGAGGACGAAATGATTGATCAAGAAGGTAAAAATGCAATATAAAAGTAAACTTGCTGGGAACATTAAAAAAAATACTGGCTGTAAAAGTGTCAATAAATATGCTAAGAGGACAAGATTTACAAAGACAGAAGCAGGTCTCTTTTAGTCTGAAACGGGGGGAATTATAATGGGGAACATAGAAATGGCAGAAGAATTGAACACATATTTTGTTTCAGTTTTCACAAAAAATGACACCAATATTTCCCAGGAAATGTCCCCTATAAATACAGACACACTCATTGGAGGTCCCCTATAAATACAGACATACACATTGGAGACCCCTTATAAATACTGACACACTCATTGGATATCACCTATAAATACTGCCGTACTCATTAGAAACCGCCTATAAATAATACAGATGCACTAATTGGAGACCCCTTATAAATACTGACACACTCATTGGAGGTCCCTGATAAATACTGACACATTAATTGGAGACCCCCCCTTTAAATACAGACGCACTCATTGGAGACCCCTTATAAATACTGTCACACTCATTGGTGATCACCTATAAATACTGACGTACTCATTAGAGAACACCTATAAATACAAACGCACTCATTGAAGACACCTTATAATACTAACACACTCATTGGAGGTCCCCTATAAATAGAGACACACTCATCGGAGAACCCTTATAAGTAGTGAAAAACTCATTGGAGATCCCCAATAAATACTGACTCAATCATTGGAGACCCCCTATAAATACAGAAACAGACATTGGAGACAGCCTATAAATGCTGACACACTGAGCGGAGATCCCCTATAAAAACAGATACATCATTGGAGACCCCCTAAAAAGAGTGACACAGACATTGGAGACCCCATATAAATACTGACACACTAATTGGAGACCCACTTTAAAAACAGATGCACACATTGGAGACCCCCTATAAATATAGACACAGACATTGGAGACCCCTTATAAATACTGACACAATCATTGGAGATCCCCTATAAATACTGACACACTCATTGTAGACACCGTGTAAAAACAGACACGTTCATTGCAGACCCCCTAAGAATCCGGGCACACTCATTGGAGACCCACTATAAATACTGACAAACTCATTGGAGACCCCTTCTAAATACTGACATAATCATTGGAGACCCCCGATAAATACAAACACACACATTGGATACCCCTCTAATTACAGACACAAGAGCCCCAATAAGTAATGACACAGTCACTGGAAACCGTCTCCAATTATTGACGCACTGTCCGGAGACCCACTATACATACAGACACACTACCCGCAGATGCGTTATAAGTAATGACACATTCCAAAGAGAAACACCATAAATATAATCACACTGTTCCTAGGCCGCTACAAATACTGGCATACGCCCCAGAGACCCCCTCAAAGTAATGAAGAACTCCCCAGAAAAAAAACCCTATCAACAAAGAGATCATCCGCAGATGCGCCCTATAAATGTTGGCACACTCACCGTGATCCTGTCTAAATACTGACACACCCACCTTAGACCCTTTATAAATATGGATACATTCACTCGAGAGCCTCTATAAATGCTGAAACAATCCGCGTAAGTCCCCTATAAATATTGACACACTCCTCGGAGAATCCTAAAAATGCATAGAGATTCCCCGGAGACCCAGCTTTAGTACTAACATAATTTTCAGCGACCTCCAAAAAATAATGACACACTCCCCCAAGAACCCCAGTAATACTGACACACTCACCGGAAACCCCAATAAATACTGACAAGGTCATCAGAGACCACTTATAAATACATACACAGCCTCCGGAGACCCCCTGTAAACACAGTCACTCTCTCTGGAGATGCACCTTACATACTGACATGATCCACCGAGACAAACCATTAATATAATAACACACCCCCGAGGGCACTATAAATACTGGCACACTACCCGGAGACACCCTAAAAATACTGAAACGCTCCCCAGACAATCCCTATGAATACTGAGGCAATCCCTGGAGAAGCCTTATAAATACTGGTAGACCACGAATAAATGCACACAAACTTCACAGAGAATCACATAAATTAAACTGATTCCCCGGAAACCTCGATTAAATAGTGAAACATTAATCGGAGACACCCGATAAATACCGAAACACACGCCAGAAACACAGTATTAATACAGGCACAATCACCGTAATCCCCGATAAATACTGACACAGTCGCCACAGACTCTCTATAAATACGGAAACATTTACTGGAGAGCCTCTATAAATGCTAACAAACACCACAAATACACCATATAAATACTGTCACACTCCTGGAGACCCGATTTAAATACCGACACACTTACTGGTGACACCCTACAAATACCGACAGACTCATTAGTGACCCCCAATAAATACGGTCACATTCCCTCAAGATGCAGAACAAACACTAACATACTCACGGAGGACCCCCTGTAAATGCAGACACACTCAGCTAATAGCCCCCCAAAACAATGAAACGTTAACAAGTGAGCCCCAATAAATATTTGCCAACCTCATGGAGATCCGCAGTAAATACTGAAACACTGCTCTAAGGGACCTAATAAATGTTGAGAAACTAACCGAAGATTCCAATAAATACTGACACACACTCTGGAGGTCCCCATCAAATATAGACACACAGTACGGACACCCGCTATAAATACGAACATATTAACTGGAGATGTTAATACTGACACTGTCGCTGGAGACCCTCTGAAAATACTGTCATACTCCCCAGAGACACCCTATAAATATTGCAAAAGTCCCCTGAGAGCACTAAAAATAGAGATACACTCACTAGAAATCCAGTTTAAATACTGAAACAGTGAGTGGAGATACATTATAAATAGTGACCTGTTCACTGGTGATCCCCATTAAATACTGAAACATTGCCAGGATACCCCTACACATACTGACACATTACCCAGAGACACACTACAACAACTCGCACACTCACCGAATACCCCTATTACTACTGATACCCTCCCTGGAGACGCCCTATAAATACTGACAGATTGCCTGGTAACCCCATATAACTACACAAAAACTTCCCGGTGAATCCTATAAATTCAGACACATTCCCAGAAGATCCAGATTAACTAGTGACATTTCCATCACAGTCCCACTAAGAATATGGACACGCTCCTCCAAGAACCCCAATAAATACTGTCATGCTCCCCCGAGACCCACTATAAACTCTGACACGTCTGGTGAGCTCTGATAAACACTGATAAACTCATCAGAGAGCTCCTTTAAATAGTGAGAAACTCCTCAGGGACAGCCTATAAATTCTGACAGATTCCACGGAGACCCCCAATAAATAAGGACATCCTCGTCGGAGAACACCTATTAACGCTTTCACCCTCCTTGGGAAACATCTATTAATACTGAAACAATTCCTGGATAGCACCTATAAATACTGAGAAGTCCCCACCTATAAATACTAACATTCTCCTGGTGATGCCCGATAAATACTGGCTGACCCCTGCAGACCCTCTATCAAAACACACACTCCCCGGAGAATCCTATAAATGCACAGAGATTCCTGCGACACGGCGTATAAATACTGACACATTCACGTGAGGCAAGCTGTAAATATTGACTGAATCCGCCAAGAGACCCAATAAATATTGGCACACTAAGTGAAGATCCCCTATAAATACTGACACATAGCCTCGAGATCCCCTATAAATACTGACACACAAACTTGAGACCCACTACAAATGCTGACACAGAAACTGTAGAACCCGTACAAATACTGAAACACAAACTGGAAACACAGTATAAATACTGACACACAAATTGGAGATCCCCTATAAATACTGACACACAACCTGCAGTTGCTCTATAAATAAACACACACGAACTGGAGTCCCACTATAAATGCTGACACACAACCTGGAGATCCCCTATAAATACTGACACACAATCTAGAGATCCCCTATAAAGACTGACAAACAAACTGGTGATCCACTATAAATACTCACACACAAATTGGAGACCCAGTACAATTGCTGATACACAAACTAGAGATCACCTATAAATACTGCGACACAAATTGGAGACCAACTATAAATACTCACACACAAACAGGAGATCCCCTATGAATAATGACACACAAACAGGAGACCCACTATAAATGCTGACACACAAACTGGAGATCCCCTATAAATACTGACACACAAACAGGAGATCCCCTATAAATGCTGACACACAAACTGGAGATCCCCTGCCAACACTGACATAAAAACTGGTATTCCCCTCTAAATATTGACACACAAAGTGGAGACCCACTATAAACATTGACACAGGACCTGAATATCCCCTAAAAATACTGACACACAAACTGTAGATCCCCTATAAATACTGACACACAACGTGGAGATCCCCTAAAGATACTGGCACACAAATTGGAGATCCCCTATAAATATTGATAGACAAACTGGAGACGCACTATAAATACTGATACATAAACTGGATATCACCTATTAATACAGATACACAAACTGCATATCCCCTTTAAATAGAAACACACAAACTGGAAACTCACTAGAAATACTGACACACAAAAAGGAAATCGCCTATAAATACTGACACACAAACTGGAGATCACCCATAAATACTGATACAGAAACTGGAGATCCCCTATAAATAGAAACACACAAAGTGGAAACCCACTAGAAATACTGACAGACAAACTGGAAATGCCCTATAAATACTGAGACACAAACTGGAGATCCCTTATAAATACTGACACACAACTGGTGATCCCCTATAAATACTGACACACAAACTGGATATCCCCTATAAATACTGACACACAAACTGGAGATCTTCTATAAATACTGACACACAAACTGGAGACCCACGATAAATACAGACACACAAACTGGAAATCCCCTATAAATACTGACACACAAACTGGAGATCTCCTAGAAATACTGACATACAAACTGGAAATCCCCTATAAATACTGACACACAAACTGGAGATCCCCTATAAATACTGACACACAAACTGGAGATCTCCTATAAATATTGACACACAAACTGGAGATCCACTATAAATACTGACGCACACACTGGAAATCGCCTATAAATACTGACACACAAACTGGAGATCCCCTATAAATACTGACAAACAAACTGGAAATCGCCTATAAATACTGACACACAAACTGGAGATCCCCTATAAATACTGACACACAAACTGGAAATCCCCTATAAATACTGACACACAAACTGGAGATCTCCTATAAATATGGACACACAAACTGGAGACCCACTATAAATACAGACACAGAAACTGGAAATCCCCTATAAATAATGACACACAAACTGGAAATCCCCTATAAATACTGACACACAAACTGGAGATCTCCTAGAAATACTGACATACAAACTGGAAATCCCCTATAAATACTGACACACAAACTGGAAATCCCCTATAAATACTGACACACAAACTGGAGATCTCCTAAAAAACTGACACACAAACTGGAGACCCACTATAAATACCGACACAAAAACTGGAAATTCCCTGTAAGTACTGACACACAAACTGGAGATCCCCTATAAAAACTGACACACAAACTGGAGATCTTTTATAAATAGTGGCACACAAACTGGAGTCCCACTATAAATACTGACACACAAACTGGAAATCCCCTATAAGTACTGACACACAAACTGGAGACCCACTATAAATACCGACACACAAACTGGACATTCCCTGTAAATACTGACAAGAAAACTGGAGATCCCCTATAAATACTGACAAACAAACTGGAGACCCACTATAAATACTGACACACAAACTGGAAATCCCCTATAAATACTGACACACAAACTGGAGATCTCATATAAATACTGACACACAAACCGGAGACCCACTATAAATACTTACACACAAACAGGAGAACCCCTATAAACACTGACAAACAAACATGAGAACCCCTTTAAACACTGACACACAAACAGGAGAACCCCTTTAAACACTGACACACAAACTGGAGACCCCCTATAAACACTGACACACAAACAGGAGAACACCTTTAAACACTGACACACAAACTGGACACCCCCTGGACAATCTGCCCCCCCCCCCCCCCCCCGCACACACACACACTCTAAACCGAGAGACCAAATAAATACTGACACACTCATTCGAGACTGTGAAACATCCTGACACCCTCGCCAGAGCCCCCGATACATCCTAACCCAATCACCAGAGACCCCCTGTATACACAGATAAATATCCCGTGTCTCACTATTATGCATACTACCTGGAGACACCTACTAATGCTGACACATTCACTAGAGACCCGCTATTAATTCCGAAACACTCCTTGGAGACCCTTCTATGTTCAGACACATTCACCCGAACACCCCTATTAAATTCATACATACTTCCCCGAGACACACTATAAATTCTGGCACACTTCCCTCACCCCATATAGATACTAACACACTACCCAGCCACCACCTCTCAATACTGACACACTCCCCAGACGCGCCCTTTGAATGCTAACGCACTCAACGTGATCCCCTATATATACTGACACGCTTCCCAGAGACACCCTTTATTTGATGACACACTTACTGATGACCCTGTATTATTAAGGACACACAGTTATAGGGGGGAGCCGTGAGCATCGATGCATTTATTATAGGGCTCCGCAGGGTTGTATTTCTGAATTGAGGCGGGGACTCTGGGGAGTGTGTCAGTATTTAAAGAAAGTCTCCGGAAATGGGCAACGCTCCCTGGACATCCCCCGCTAAATGCTTGCATAGTCCATGGAGACGCCCAATCAATACAAACACATTCCCAAAAGACTCCCTATAAATACTGGGATACCCCCTGAAGAGCCCCTGTTGATACTCACACACTCCCCAGAGACCCGAAACAAACTGACACATTACGCAGATGCACCCTGAGACACTCACTGGGATACCACTATCTATACTGACACACTCACTGCGGACGCTCTATACAGTAACGTTGAGTCCCACTAAAAATTCTGATTCACAAACTGGTGATCCCCTAATAATACTGACACACAAAGTGGAGATCCCCTATAAATACTCACCCAGAAACTGGAGACCATCTATAAATACTGACACACAAACTGGAGATTCCCTATAAATACTGACACACAGCCTGGAGTCCACCTATAAATACTGACACTTTCACATGTGAGCCCCGATAATCACTGACATACTCCCCAGAGAGGCCCCATAAATACTGGCGCAATCACGGGAGAGCACCTATAAATTGTAACATACTCCTCTGAGACACTCTATTAATACTGACACGTTCCCCCAAGACCCGTATAAACACTGCCACACTCCTGGGAGATCCCCTCTAAAGATTGATGTACTCCCCAGAGACCCCCTATAAACACTGACACACTCACCAGGGACGCCATATAAACACTGATTCACTCCCTGGAGTCACCCTATAAATAATGACACACTCACCGGGGACACCCTATCAATACTGCCATACTCCAGCAAGAGCCCATATAAATAAGTACCACCCTCCAGAGGCCACCTATAGATTCTGACAAGTTCCCCGGAGACCCCTCTGTAAATGCTTGCACACTCCCTGGTGACGCCCAATGAATACAAACACACTCCCACTAGAGTCCCTTTAAATACTGGGCTAACCATCGGAGAACCACTGTAAATACTCAAACACTACCCAGAAACCCGAAACAAACTGACAAATTCCACATATAGCCCCTGCAAATGCCGACACAATCACTGGGATCCCCTATATACACACAACCTCTATAAATAAGGACACGCTCGCCCCATACTCCCTATAAATGTTCGCCCACTCCCTGGAGACTTTCTTCAAATACTGATACTTTCCCCTGAGAGCCCGTCTCAATTCTGAAACACACCCACGAGTAGACATATAATAAATAGTGCCACGCTCACGGTGGCCCCCTATAAATATAGATACACTCCCCGGACAGCCCCTAAAACTACTGACACACTCCCTGGAGACACGTAAAAAAACCTGCACATTCCCCAGGGACACCCTTTACAGAATGGCACACTCCCTGGAGACCGCCTATTAATAATGAAAAATTCACCGGCTTTGAGGCCCCTGTAAACTCTTACACACTCCCTGGTAACACACTGTGAATAATGACACACGCCCGGAGACACCCTATGAATACTGACAGATTCCCCAGAGATACCAAATAAATGCTCACCCATTCACTAGAGAGGCTCTATAAATACTGAAACAATCCTCGGTGAGCGAGTGCAAGTTCTGACACACACATAACTGCCCCCCATAAATAATGCCACCCTTCTCTGAGAGCTCCAATAAATACTGGCAAACTCCCTCGATGCACCAATAAATACAAACACCCACCCCAGAGATGCACTTTAAGCACTTACTCATTCACTGGAGGCCACCTATACATACTGATACGCTCACCGGTGATCCCCAATATCTCTTGACACTCTCCCCAGATAGCTCGTACTAATGCTTATACACCTATCAGAGACCCTCTACAAATGGTCCCCGGAGACATCCTATAAATACCGAGACACTACTCCGAGACACCCAATAAACACTGACTTACTCCTCAGGAGCTCACATTAAACACAGTCACAATCCCCGAAGAGCACATTTAAACACCAAAACAGTCCCCGGGAGCCCATTTTAAACAGCGACACACTCCCCAAAGAAAGCATTTAAATAGTGACACACTCCCCGAAAAGCACATTAAAATACTCACACAATTCCCGAAGAACGTATTTAAACACGGACACACTCCCCGAAGAGCACATTTAAACACTGGCACATTCCACGAAGAGCACATTTAAATACTGACACTCTCCCCAAAGAACACTTTTGAATACTGACACACTCCGCGAAGAGCACATTTAAACAGCGACACACTCCACGAAGAAGACATTTAAATACTGACACTCTCGTCGAAGAGAAGATTTAAATACGGACACACTCCCCGAAGAGCACATTTAAACACTGACACACTCCACAAAGAGCACATTTAATTACTGACTCTCTCCCCGAAGAACACGTTTAAATAATGACACACTCCCCGAAGTGTACTTTGAAACACTGACACACTCGCCGATGAGCACATTTGAACACTGGCACACTCCCCGAAGAGCACATTTAAAAACTGACACACTCGCCGAAGAATGCATTTAAATACTGACACACTGCCCGTACGCCAGCTATGAATAGTGAAATTCTCCCTGAAGACAACCTATAAATAGAGACACATAACATGAAAACCCCTATAATTTTTGACACACGCCCCGGAGACCCCTTATAAAAACACACACTCTCACCGCAGACACCATATAAACAATGACACACTACCTGGAAAATCTGTATAAACACTGAAAGATTCCCCGGAGAGCCCCTATAAACAAACACACCCTCACCGCAGACACCATATAAACACTGACACACTACCTGGAAAATCTGTATGAACACTGACACATTCACCAGGGACCACCAATAAATACACAAATACTCACCGGAAATCCCCTATAAATACTGACACATTCACCACAGACCCATTATCAGTGATAACACGCGCAAAAGGGCCCTAATAAATACCTACGCACTCCCCGATGACCCATTATTAAAAGTGACACCGATTGGAGATCCACAACAAATACTGACAGACTCCACCAGAGCCCAGAATAAATGCTCGCACAATCACAAGAGACACCAGAAATACTGACAAACTCACCGGCGCCCACACATATATGCTGACACATTCCCCAGATACCAGCTATATATGCTTACACACTCCCCAGAGACCCCATGTATATACTGACACATTCCCCCGAGTCTCCATGTAAACACAGTCATAGTCCTCCGGGATTCCCTATATACTAGCATACTCCCGGGAGCCCCCCTACATATACTGACACATTCCCTTGAGACACCCTATCAATTCAGTCACACTACTCCAGGAACCACTAAAAATATTGGCATACTCACAAGAGACCCCCTATAAATACTGACACACTCCCCGGATCCCCCTTTACATACTGGCACATCCCTCCGAGATTCCCTATAAACACAGTCACACTCCTCCGGGACCCCCTATATATACAGACAATCTCCCCGGAGGCCACACTATAAATACCGAATCACTCCCAAGAGGCGCCCTTTAACTACTGACAAGCACCTCTGAGACGCTCTATAAATACGGACAAAGTCACTGGAGAGCCGCTATAAATACTGACACACTCCCCGACGACCCCCGATAAATACTGACGCACTCCCCGAAGACCCCCGATAAACGATGATACACTCCCTGGGGATCGCCATTAAATATTGACAAAATCCCCAGGGGCACCCTATTAATACTGGGACAAATCGCAGTGTCCCCCTGTAAAGACTGACCCATACCCTAAGGTGCATGTTAAGTGCTGGCACATTCATCAAAATCCCCTGTAAACAATGATACAAGCTCGATATACTGACACACTCCCCAGCAAGAACATCAAAATCCTAACGCACTGGTTGCAGAAGATTTTGCAAATATTTGCAATGCTCCCTGGGTTGCCCAGAGCATACTGACATTTTCCCGGGACACCTTGTTAAATACTGACACACACCATAGGAAAATAGCTAAAAGAAAAGACAGAATCAATTCATCCTCCTATAAATTATGGAGAACACTCTCCAGAGACCCAATGTAATTACTGACACACAAACAGAAGAGACTTTTGTGAATCCTGACACACGCCGCCAGAAAACCCGTTAAAAACTGACACACATACGAGGGAAGACGTGCAAACACTGATATGCTTCATTTGTCCAACTCTACGTAGACACTGTCAACAAAACTTTCAAAAAAACTGACAATCTCACAATGTACAAGCTTTAAATACTGACTCAATCACCAGGGAGCACGTTAACTACTGACATAAAGCACAGTGAACCGTATGAATAAATCACACTACCACAGGGCACACTGGAAACACTGACACATGCCTGGTGAGCCCCTGCAAACACTTACACAAAGCTGGTGAACCCGTTGTCCATACAGACATACAGCTGGACAACCCCATGCCCATGCAGAAACACAGCTGGAGAATCCCTTGTCCATACTAACACACAGCTGGAGAACCCCTAGTCTATAATGATACACAGATGGAGAACCCCATGTCCAAACTGACACACAGATGGAGAACCATTGGCCACACTGACACACATCTGGAGAATCCCTGTCCATACTGATACACAGCTGTGGAAACCCATGTCCACACTGACACACAGCTGGAGAACCGCTTCTCCAGGCTGACATAAAGGTGGGGAACCCCCAGTCCATAATGATACACAGCTGGGGAACACTTTGCCATACTGCCACCCAGCTGGAGAAGGCATTGTCCAAACTGACCCACAGCTGGATAACCCCTAGTCCATAATGATAAACAGATGGAGAACCCCATGTCCAAACTGACACACAGATGGAGAACCATTGGCCACACTGACAGAGATCTGGAGCATCCCTTGTCCATACTGATACACAGCTGTGGAAACACATGTCCACATTGACTCACAGCTGGAGAACCGCTTGTCCAGGCTGACACAAAGGTGGGAAACCTCCAGTCCATAATGATACACAGCTGAGGAACCCTTTGCAAACTGCCACACAGCTGGAGAAGCCATTGTCCAAACTGACACACAGCCGGAGAACCCCATGTCCACACTGACACACTTCCCCAGAACCCCATGTCCACACTGAAACACAGATGTAGAAACCACGTCCATACTGACACACAGCCAGGGAAACACATGTCCACACTGACACAGAGCTGGAGAACCCCTTTTCCATACTGATACAAAGCTGGGGAAAACCTCGTCCACACTGACACACAGCTGGATAACAGCTTGTTCATGCTTACACACAGCTGGCGAACCCGATGCCCATACTGAAACAGAGCTGGAGAACCCCTTGTCCAAGCTGACACACAGCTGGCAAACCCAATGTCCATACGGACACACAGCTGGAGAACCCCTTGTCCACACTGACACACAGCTGGAGAACCCCTTGTCACACTGACACACAGCTGGAGAACCCCTTGCCCATACTGACACACAGTTGGGGAAACCCAAGTCCAAACTGACACACAGCTGGAGAACCCCTTGTCACACTGACACACAGCTGGCGACCCCAATTTCCATACTGACACACAGCTGGAGAACCCCTTGTCCAGACTGACACACAGCTGGACACAGCTGGAGAACCCCTTGCCCATACTGACACACAGCTGGAGAAACCCTTGCCCATACTGACACAAAGCTGGAAATCCCCGTGTGCATACTGACACACAGCGAACCCCTTGTCCAGACTGACACACAGCTGGAGAACCCCATGTCCATACTGACACACAGCTGGGGATCCCATGTCCACGTTGAAACACAGGCAAGAGAGACACTGTAAAGAGTGACAAGCAACCTAGGGGCACCTCAGAAGACTAAACATCACGAACTTCCACCACCGCTCCCTACCCTAGTTAATGTTACATGTGACAATTAGATGCAAATTGAGACCCCCCGCCCCCCCCACCCCCATCCCCGTCAAGGAACCCCTCTGAATACTGACAAAAACCCGCAAATGACCTGTAAATACTGACACATCGCCTATGGACTCCCTCTAAATACTGAAATACACCCAGGGACCCCGTTTAAACACTGCCACACACTCGGGCGCGGCCTGTAAATAATCGCATATCCCAGAGGCCCAGTGGAAATATTGTCACACACTCTAGGTGGCCTCCTACAAATACTGACAAACCCCCAGTGACACACTCTAAGCACTGACACATTACCCAGGGACGCCCTGTGCATACTCTCACGCCCCCTATAGACATAATCTAAATACTGACACTCTCCCCAGGAACCCCCTGTAAAAACCGCCGATCCCAGCGGCCCCTGGAAATACTGACAAAGCACCATATAACCCCTGTAAATACTGACACATTCCGCCGGGCACATGTAATACATTATTATTCCGCCAGTAATCTCTGCAAACAACACACATAATTGTTGGGGCTTTGTCACATAAAGTTACAGCCAATGTGTCAGGACTGTTTATTGATGAAATTTGTGGATAGCAGGATTCTGCTAGAGTGTCCCCTCAGTCGGAAGTGGCTCTGCATTAAGACACTCTGACACTGATTAATTAAGCTGTGGCCTGAGAGTCAGGGGAGAGACTGCGGGAACTCATGTATACGCTTGTGACTGTTTTGGTTCCGATATGATCAGAAAGCTGCATGTTCGATTCCGGACACTGTCCGCGAGGCTCAGTGATGGGGATTCTATTCCCTGCAGTGGGGAGAAGCTTCCAGCCCCTGAATAAACTGCATTTTAAATCAATTGTTTCAGTGAATGTAAACTTCTTCCAGCCTCAGTATTTATTGTGCTAGAGAAAGGAGAATTATTTATTCCCAGAAGGCAGTGAGCCACATAAAGTTTCGTTTCTGCTGCAATCCTTCCATGTCAGTGTCACATGAACACAAATCCGAAAATAGATTATCCTATGAACAAAGGAAACAGGAGCAGGATTAAACCATTGAGCCCATGGAGCCTTAAGTACCGTTTATTCAGATCATGGATAACCTTCCACTTCGAGTCCTTCTTCTGCAGTATACACACGTCCTTCAAAACCGTAGTATTTTAGTTTATTTTTTCCCTGGAATATACTCAGCTAATGAACATCTACATTCACTTGGTGTAGATAAGATGCAGAGCCATTTGAATGACGTCATTTCCACTCTTGGCAGCCCTAAATGGCTGCCCGGTAATTCTGAAAAAGTTATCGATAGTTCCATGCTATTATTCACACAGGCAGCCTCCCATCATCTACTCTCTCAATTTCCTTAATGATTTCTTAAATTAGATCATCAATTTTTCTCCTAAACTATGAGGAATATTTACCCTGTTCACTGAGTCCCTCTTCACATCACAGACTCCAATCCCAGGAGTCAGTCTAGTGAACATTCATTGCAATCAATCTAAGAAAAGTGTACACAACCTTGGGCAAGGAGACACAACTGGTACAAATCTGTTTACTGTGAATTAGAGAGGTATCATAAAGAGCATTAAAGGAAGTCACATTTCATTAATGTATACATTACTTATACAGGGGTTCAGTTCACTGACGCCTGATTCACAGAGAAAGGTAACCTCTACTGCAGGATGCATTCTGTGCCAACCCATTGTATACAGGACGGAAAGCCTCTCCGAGAGCATCAGAAATTTCAACAGAGAATTAAACAGAAACATTCAAGCAATTAAATAATATAATTTTGCTCACTCCAATAAATAAACTGTCTATTTCGACAGTCCTGAGACAAATACAATCCGGTGAGATAGTCAAACTCGTCTAACTGCGGAGACTGGCTCATCGCTGAATATGAGATTCCATTCAGGGAGGAATGAGATCTCTTTAAACAACCTCACCTTTAAACAGTAATATTTAGATAGAAAACTTCGTCCAACCACTTGGATATGAACAGCATTATCAAAATGATAGAACATCTCAGCTCGATTCATAATGGGAGTGACAAAGAAAATAACAGCGAGCCTAAAAAGCAGAGTTACCGGGCAGGAGGCCAACAGCTTGAAGAAGCACAGCAATTGAAAGGGGTGTCTCGAAGGTGGAAAAGACAGATGGAGAGGTTTAGGAACAGCAGTTCAGAACTGAGAGCCAAAGCAGCTGAAGTTGCGTTAAAGCTGGTGGAGAGATTATGGAGGGATTTGATACCTTAGAGGGCTGTGGGACTGCAGAGTGTTACAGAGAGAGAGAGAGTGGGACAGAGTAATGGAAGGATTTGATATCTGAGAGGGGTGTGGGACTGCAGAGTGTTACGGAGAGAGGATTGGACCAGGCCATGGAGGGATTTGATATCTGCAGGCGGTGTGGGACTGCAGAGTGTTACAGAGAGAGGTTGGGACAGGGGGATGGAGGGATTTGATATCTTGGAGAGGCGGTGGACTGCAGTGTTACGGAGAGAGAGTGGAGTAGGTCATGGAGTGATTTGATATCTGGAAGGTGTGTAAGAATACAGACTGTTACAGAGAGTGGATGGCACAGGGTCATGGAGGGATTTGAAATCTGGGAGGGTGTGAGGCTGCATTGTGTTAAAGAGAGAGGGTGTGTCAGGGCTATGGAATAGTTTGATATCGGGGAGAGTTTTGGGATTGCAGAGAATTACAGAGAGTGTGTGGGTAAATGCTATGGAGGGATTGGAAAACAAGGAAGATAATTTTGAAATCGCTTTTGAACGGTGGACAATGTGGGTCAATGAGCACTGTGGGTGATGTGTAAGCAGGAGTTAGGGAGATTTTTCACAGACAACAGGGTTGGGGATGATCATTAGAATTACCACCTAGGATTGTGTTGGAATACTCACACAGAGAGGGAACCAAAGATGGTAGGAAATTTCCAGAAGCAGAATTGAGGCCTGGGCGACACACTGCAAAATGTGCAAGTGACAATCATGTAATAGGCCAGAAAAACTGATCCATCGGCCAGAAACTGACAGCCTGTCTGTCAATGAATCTAACACGGGGTAATGTAACATCACCAAGAAGCTGTGCATTTATATATTGCTTGGCCAGTAAACGGGAAGTGAAGTAATGTCCGAAGATAAAGCCAAAGGATTATCTAAGTCAGCATGTTATAATATTCATTGAATATATTCCTGATGTCAGAGAATGTTCTCGTCTTAAAAAAATAATTTAATGGAACCAACAGTCAAAGGAGAAAACTAAGCAGCTCAGAACAAAGGGACTGAATACTAGCAGACTGCAATGGAAAACAACGTTTCCCGAGGTGAAAATGAACAGAGTTAGGAAGAATTCAGAAACACTTACCGAACAAATTAGTTGAGAGGTTGTGGTAGGCATCATTCTCAGATGGAAAAAAAAAACCTTTTGAGCCACGTTTCCGAGAGAAACGACTCTTTGCTTCTCCTGAGATAAGCAGGTGTTCGGTTCACTGGACGCCTGATTTGCAGACAAAGAAAAACCTGTGCACAGCCTCTCAGTTACATAACCCTATCAGTGCCAGTCTGTAGCACAGAGCCAATCAGACTCTCATGCAGGTCACATAATCTAGTTAAACAGGAATATTTGGTCGAAGCACAAAGGTAATGCACTAATACAATCTGCTTACTTCAATAAGCAAACTGCCCGTTTGAACAACAGAAACAGATAACCAGCACACTGTGGCAGGTAAACTGGCCCATTGAACAGCCGGGTCTACCTAAGTAATGAAGATCAATTCCCTGCAGTAAAGGATAAGGAGTCGGTGCTGGAAAAATACGGCCTTTATAATAAAACAAACATCTCCAAGAATGAGAATTTATTACAACAACAGCAGCAACATCAACGTGCAGATGAATATCAGCATCAAGCTCAAGAGATGGCTCAATGCGATATTTTGGGGAATGTATATAACTAAACAAATATGACACCCAGATAAATGAGGTCATTTTAGAGTGTTGACGGCAAGCTGGATCAAAGTGGTTGGTTTTAAGGAGAGTCGAAAAGGAGGAAAGTGAGGAACAGAGGCAGACAGTGTAGCGGAGGGTATCCCAGAGCTTAGGGCCCGAGGCGAATTAAAGCCCGGCCAGCAATGCTGGAATGATTAAAGTTAACAACCCTCAGGTTGCCAATTCTAAATAAGTTTTGGTATCTCATAGGGGTGCGGAGTCTGGAGAGGATTGCCGAGATATACTCGAACCAGGCCATGGAGGATTAGAAAGGAACAATGAGAATTTTACAATCAAAGAGCTGTCTGGATGGGAGGTAATGTAGGTCAGTGAGCAGAGGCAGTGATGTGTGGACGGGGATTTGGTGTGAGTGAGGGCATGGGCAGTTGTGTTTTCAATGGGATTTAAAAGAGGTCATTGAGATGAGTTTGTGATGTGTTTACAGGGACTTGGTGTGAGTCAGGTCTCGGACAGTAGGGTTTTCAAAGTGAGTTAATGGAGATCAGTGAGCGGAGGAGCTGATGTGTGAACGGGCACGCGGTGTGTGTCAGGACCCGGACAGTTGAGGTTTCAATGCCATGTCAACGTACGATGCTCTGCACAGGAGAGCTGTGTTTGGATGCAGTAGAGAGCGTCAGTTGGAGATTGTTGGCTGAGGGATTTTAAGTGTTAAATTAAGGCTTAAATTTTCTCTAAAGTCTGGACGTACTTTAATTTAGCAATAAACTAAAAGTTGTTGCTATGTTTGGAAGAAGTTGAGTTTCAGACAGGAGAGGAGAGGCCAGAGAGTGTGGTATAATTGGGCGCGATAAACAGAGGTGGAGGCTGGTGAGGAGAGGCCAGCGAAGTTGATGTAATTCGGCGCAATAAACAGAGGCAGAGGCCGGAGAGAAGAATCCTCACCTCAGGACCTTCAGGCATTGGAGTTCGAATTGAATTCACTGTTCATTAAGTGACCCGATGCAGGGGAGGCAGATGATTGGTCAGTAGAGAATTTCTACTATTTTTCTACGAATATAACTGCAGCAGTCCATTCGCTTTAAAAACATAGCATGGAGGAATTTGGTGCATAGTGGGAGTGTTTGGGGTGGTCAGTAATCTTCAATTGGAGTAACTGACGAACTTAATCTATAGTGAAGTCATGGCGGCAGTGTTCGCACCGTGATATGTACCTCCTGCGCTTTTGGGAAGTCATGGACATCCGTGCTGTAAATGTGTCCGGCTGCAGCTACTGACTAAACACATTTGGGAACTGGTGCTGCGATTGGAATCACTGTGGAGCATCCGTGATGCTAAGATTATTGTGGTCAGCATATTCAGTGAACAGGTAACACTGCAGTTAAAGACTGAAGAGGCATTAATTGGATGGGTGACCACGAGGCAGAGGAGGGAAAGGCAAGTAATGCAGCATTCCCCTGTGCCTGACCCCCCCTCTAACGGATATACCGTTTTGAATAATGTTGGGGGAGACGGTTTGTCGGGGGAAAGCAGCAGGAGCCAATTTCATGGAACCACGGGTGGCTCTGTGGCACAAGTGGGGAGGAAGAAGAGTGGAAGGGCTATAGTGATCGGGGATTCGCTTATAAGGGGGGCAGACAAGTATTTCTGTGACTGCAAAAGAGTCACAAGGATATGATGTTGCCTCCCTGGTGCCGGGGTCAAGGATGCCTCGGAGAGGCTACAGTTCATTCTGAAGGGCGAGCGTTAACAAGCAGTGGCCGTGCAACATTTTGGCATCAACGATATAGGGTAATAAAAAGTGTGTCCTAAAAGATGCATATTGGGAGGTAGGATGTAAATTAAAAAGTATGACCTCAAAGTTAGTAAACTCAGGCTTACTACCAGTGCCACATGCCAGCGAGAGTAGAAATAACATAATGAATCAGATGAATGTGTGCCTGTAGAAATAGTTTAGGGCGGAGGTATTCGGATTCCTGAGACATGGGGGCCGGTTTGGGGAATGTGGGACCTATCTATAAAGGACGGCCTGCATCTGGGCAAGGCTGGAAACAATGGCCTCGGTGGATTTGGCTGGTGCGGTTGTTGAGTGTTTAAACTAGAATGACAGGGGGACGGGAACCTGATCAGGGAGAGTGAAAAAGGGAAAAGAAGGATAGAAACGAAAGACAGAAAATTAAGAAGTAAAAGCGGAAGGCAGATAAGAAACAAGAAAAGCAACAAATGGGTTTAATGGTACAAAATGAATCTAAGATGGCTCACACGTTTTAAAAGACAAGCCTAAGGGCATTGCATTAATACACAGAGAATTTGCAATAAAATAGATGAATGAACAACGCAAATATATGTAAACTGTTATGATATAGGTGAAATTACGGAGACATTGCTGCAGGGTGACCAAGGATGGGAATTGAACATCCATGAGTGTTTCAGATTTAGGAAGGACTGACAAATAGAGAAGGGAGTTGTGGTAGCACTGTTATTAAAAGAGGAAATCAATGCAATAGTGAAGAAGGATTTTGGTTCGAAAATTCATGATGCGGAAACTGTTTGGGTGGTGATAAGAAACACCAAAGAGCAGAGAAAATTGGTGGGGTTTGAATCTCAGCCCCTAAACAGTTACAGAGATGTAATAGAAGGCATTTAGCAGGATAATATAGATGCTTGCAAAGAGGTAGAACTGTCATCATGGGTGACTTTAATCTACATATCGATTGGACAATGCAAACTAACAATAATATTGTGGAGGAGGATTTCCTGGGGTGTATATTTGAAGTTGTATTCGACTATTACTTTAAAGAACCAACTCGGGAGCATGCTATCCTAGACTGCATATTGTACAATGAGAAAGGATACAATAACAATTTTCATTGGAGAAGAGTGACCTTAAAATGAGAGTATTGCCCATTAATACGGAGAGTGAAGAAGTTCAACCCTAAACAAGGGCTCTGTATCTAAATAAAGGGAACTACTAGGTTCTGAGGCGCGAGATGTCAATGATGGATTGGGGAAGCGTACTTTAAGGGATGAATGTGGATTGGCAATGGATAATATTTAAGGAACGTATGCATGAATTACAATTATTCATTCCTGTCTGGAGCAAAAAATTAAACAGGAAATGTGGCTTAACCATGGATTAGAAAATAAATTAGAGACAGGATTCGATCCATAGAGAAGACATATAAAATCGCCATAAAAAGCAGCAAGCCTGAGGATTGGGAGCAATTAGAATTCAGCAAATGTGGACGAAAAGATTGATCAAGGAGGTGAACATGCAATATAAAAGTCAACTTGCTGGGAACATTAAAAACAAACTGAAAGTAAAAGCGTCAATAAATATGTGAAGAGGAAATGTTTACAAAGATACAAGCACGTCTCGTTTAGCTTGAAACGGTGGAAATTATAATGGGGAACAAACAAATGGCATAAGAATTGAAGACATATTTTGGTTCAGTCTTCACAAAAAGGACACCAATATTTCGCAGTATATGTTAGGGAAACAATGGCCTAGTGAGAGGGGATTGTGGGAAGAGGAGTCTCCATTACTCCCTCACGAACTGAGTCAATTAACTCCTCAAATCCCTCCCCTTAATATTTGGTTAGCTTTCACTGCCGCAACAGTGACATTGCCAGCATCTGAGAGCTGAAAGATCACAACTCATTGCCTTGCCAGTTCTCTAATGCCTCACTCCTTATTTCAATTGCAAGGGGATTGCAAGCACAGTGCCTCTAAGGTTTGAGGTCGTACCTGACTTGGATGGATGCTTCGTTGGTTGACCGAACAGAGACCAATCTTTGGCTACGGCGTCTCCCGATGGTGCACAGGCCCCACAGGAGCTTCCAGCGCCTGACCCCTGTGAAACCCGAACAACTGGTTGCAAGTGATGATGCCACAATCTCGAACAATGGAGTTTACAGAATGCAGGTGGTCACAACATGCATTAATTTTTCACCTTATATTGCACAGGAGAGAGTTGCTAAAATTAGTGATTGAGGGGGGCTCCAGGAGCATTTTATTCAATCAAAAGTCCAGTTGTAATAATATTTGAACACTTTACTGATTTTTCCGTCTGTACAATTTGACCAGTTGTGCAAAACAAAAGAGTGATTCAGAGGCTAACACTTCACTGGTTGGTGATTGGTGTTAGTGGAGAATGTTAGAGCTGAGTAAATGGTCAAATGCATCGCAGGTGCATTGTAATGTAGACAAATGTGAGGTTATCCACGTTGGTAGCAAAACCAGGAAGGCACGTTATTATCTGAATGACTATACATTGAGAAAGGGAAATGTGCAACGAGACCTGGGTGTCCTCGTACACCAGTCACTTCAGGTAAGCATGGAGATGCAGCAGGCGGTAAAGAAGACAAACGGTGTGTTGGACGACATAGCGAGATGTTTCGTGTGCAGGAGCAGGGCTGTCTTGCTGAAATTATACAGGGCCTTGGTGCGACAACACCTGGAATATTGTTTGCAGATTTAGTCTCCTTACATGAGGTAGGATGTTTCTGCGATAGAGGGAGTGCACCGAATATTTACCAGAATGATTCCTGGGATGGTGTGTCTGCCGTATGAGGAGTGTTTGAGTCAGTTACAATTATAATGGCTGGAGTTCTGAGGAATGAGTGCTGATATCCTAGAATCCTAAAAATTGTAACAGGACTAGAGAGGGTTGATGCAGGAAGGATGTTCCCGATACTGGGCGAGTCCAGAAATAGGGATCACACTCTCAGGATATAAAGAAGACCATTTATGACTAAGAGGAGGAAATTTGTTTTCACCCAGAGAGTAACGAGCCTATGGAATTCGCTACCACAGAAAGTAGCTGAAGCCAAAAAATTGTATGTTTTCAAGAAGGTATTAGAAATAGCTTTTGTGGCGAAAGGGATCGAAGGACATGGGGAGAAAGCGGAAGCAGGCTAGTGAGTTGAGTGATCAGCCATGATCAGAATGAATGTCGGAGCAATCTCGAAGGGCCGACTGGCCTACACCTGCTCCTGGTTTCTATGTTTGTCTCTTCATCAAATGACTCAGATTCAAATGACACTTTTTTTTAATCTCTGGCTCTGGAAGCGAATGTGGAATTAATTCTGTATCTGTCGTGCTTGAAAGTGGGCGTGACTTCGAGAACATTCCAGTATCTTCCCCACCTCTCTTGTTGTCAGACATGTTAACGCATTGAAGAGTAGTGTCTGACTCTCTGTGAGTGTTAGATTCAGTCTGTATCTGCTAATCTCTGCTGCTATGAGTCTGTTGGATACGTTCTGTAAATTACAATCTCTGCTGCTGAGTGGGAGTGTTGGAATCGTACTCTATCTGTCAGTCTATGGTGCTGTGAGAGCTGGATTCGTTCTTTATCTGTTAGCCTCTGGGATTGTGTGTGTATTCCTCTATTTGTCATCCTCATGTACTGTGTGTGTGTTGAATTGATTCTGTAAATGGCAGTCTCTGATTCTGTGTGTGACTGTTCGGTTCAATCTGCACCTGTTAGACTCTGGTACAGTGTGTGAGTGTTAGATTCATTCTCTATCCCTCAGTCTCTGATAGTGTGTGCGAGTGTTGGACTCATTCCGTATCTTTCCAACTAAGCTACTCTGTGTGACTGTGGTAAGCATTCCGTATATTCGAGCCTCTGGTACTTCGTGTGAGTATTGGATAAATTCATTATTTGACGGCCTCTGGTGCTTGTGTTAGCGTTGGATTCATTCTGCATCTGACAACCCCTGGTACTATGTGTGAGTGTTGGAATCTTTATGCATCTGTTAGCCTCTGCTACTGGAGGGAATGCAATTTATTTCCAAGTCAGGAAGGTTTTGGACTTGGAGGTGAACTTCCAGGTCGTAGTGTTTCCATGTATCTGCTCTCCACGTCCTTCTAGATGGCCGTGGCCATAGGTTTGGAAGAAGCTGTCGAAGGAGCCTTGGTAACTGAAAGCAATAAATCTGGGAGATGGTACACACTGCTGCTGGTGAGTGTCAGTGGTGGAGGGAGTGAATGTTTGTCTATGTGGTTCCAATCAAGTCGGCTGCTTTGTCGTGGACGGTGTCAAGCTTATTGACTGTTCTGGGATCTGAGCTCATCCAGAGAATTGGTGAGAATTCCACCACACTACTGACTTGTGCCTTGTAGATGGTGGACAAGCTTTGGGGATTCAGATGGTGGGTCACATGTCACACGATTCATATCGTCTGATCTGTGCTTGTAGCAGATGGTTAAAGCACTCCAGTTTCTGTTCAATGGTAACCCCAAGGATGTTGATATTGGGAGATTTTGTGATTGTGGTTCCATTTGACCACAAGGGGCGATAGTTGGGTCCCCTCTTGTTGGAGATCATCATTAGCTGCCACTTGTGTGGCACAAATGTTTCTTGCCACTTGTCAGCCCAAGCCTGGATATTGTCCACGTATTGCTGCATTTGGACATTGGCTGGATCAGTAGCAGAGGAGACGTGAATGCTGCCGAACATTGGGCAAGGATCAACGAACATCACTACTTCTGACGTTATGATGGAAGGAAAGTCCTTTATGAAGCACCGGAAGATGAATTATGCCGAGGATTCTACCACAAGGAACTCTTGCAGTGATGTCCTGGAGCTGAGATGCCGGACCTCCAACAACCATAACAATCTTCCTCTGTGTGATGTTTGATTCCAACCAGTAGATAGTTTTCACCCTGATTCCCATTGACCCCAGTTTCGCTAGGGTTCTTTCATGCCACAATTGGTCAAATGCGGCCTTGATGACAAGCACAGTGAGTCTCAGCTCCCATCGGGAGTTCAGATCTTTTGTCCATGTCTGAACCAAGGCAGTAATGAGGTCAAAGGCTGAGGGCCCCTAGAGGTTTCCACATTGGGGATCAGTGAGCAGGTTATTGTTAATCAAATGCCACTTCATAGCTCTGTTGTTCACCCCTGATTTTACTTTACTGATGATCGAGAGTGTACAAATGGGAAGGCAATAGGCCGGTTTGCATTTTTCCTGTTTTTTGTTTTCATGACATGTCTGGGCATTTTTCCACATAGCGGTATAGATGCCGATGCTGTAGCTGTAGTGGGACAGATTGGCGAGAGGCATGGCAGGTTCAGGAGCACAAATATTTGGGAATATTGTCGGAATATTGTCAGAGCACATAACCTTTGCAGTATCCAGAGCCTTCAGGCATTTATTGATATCAGGTCTTGTGAACAGAATTGGCTGAAGAAAGACATCTGTGTTCGTGGAGGCATCCGGAGGAGTGCGAGATGGGTCATCCACTCGGCACGTCTGGCAGAAGATTGCACGAAATGCTTCAGCCTTAGTTTTGCACTGTAAAAGTTTATAGGTATGTGAAGAAAACAAATTGGTGAAGACAAAGGTAGGTCCCTTACAGTCAGATACTGGGGAATTTATAATGGGCAACAAATGAATGGCTGATTAACTGAATACAGACTGTGGTTCTGTCTTCATAAAATGAGGACGCAAGTAACATGCCGGATATGGTGGGGGACACAGCGTTTATTGAGAGGGAGGAACTGAAAGAAATCAGCTTTGTTGAGAAATGGTGTTGGGAAAATTGATGGGGTTGAAGGCCAATAGCTACCCAGAGCCTGATCATCTACATTCCAGGGTACTTAAGGAAGTTGCCGCTGAAATGTTGGATGCATTGCTGGTCATTCTCCAAAATCTTATCGATTCTGGAACAGTTCCTACAGATTGGAGGGTAGCTATTGTAAACCCAATATTTAAGAAGGGAGGGAGAGACAATGTCGGGAATTAAAGAGAAGCCACCTTGACGTCGGTAGTGGGGACAATTCTAGAGCCCTTTACAAAAGATTTATTAGCTGATCACGTGGGGAACAGTTGCAGAATCGGACAGAGTCAACATGGATTTGCGAAAGAGAAACCATGTTTTACAAATCTACTGACTTTTGTCGAGAATGTAATAGGTAGAATTGATGAAGGTGAGCCAATTAGTGTGGTTTATTTCGACTTTCAGAAGGCTTTTGGCAAAGTCCCAACACTAGAGATTAGAGTGAAAAATTAAAGTACATGGGATTGGGTGTAGTGAATTCAGATGGATAGAAAACTGGGTGGCAGGCAGGAAATAAATAGTGCGAATAAACTGGTCTTTTTTCAGAATGGCAGGCAGTGACTCATGGGGTATTGCCCGCATCGGTGTTTGGACACCAGCTATTCACAATCAAAAATAATGATATAGGTGAGGGAACTAAATGTAATATCTCCAAATTTGTAGAAGGCACAATGCTGGTTGGGAGGGGAAGCTGTGAGGAGGATGCAGAGATGCTTAAGTGTGATTTGGACAACCTGAGTGAGTGGTGAAATGCATGGCAGATGCAGCATAATGTGGGTAAATGTGACGTTATCCGCTTTGGTAGCAAAGACAAAAGGCAGATCATTATCTGAATTGCTATAAATTGTGAGAGGGGAATATGCCTGGAGACCTGTGTTCCCTCGAACGCCATTCGCTGAAGGTTAGGATGCAGCTGCGGCCGGTGCTAAAGAAGGCAAATGGTATGTTGGCCTTTACAACGAAAAGATTCGAATACAGGAGAAGAGGTGTCTTGCTGTAATTATACAGGGCCTTGGTGAGACCACACGTGGGATATTGTGTGCAAATTTGCCCTCCTTATCAGAGGAAACATGTTATTCCTATAGAGGGAGTGCAGCGAAGATTTACCAGACAGATTCCTGGGACGGCTGGACTGATATATGAGGAGAGATTTGGGCGATTGTATTCGCTGGAGTTCAGAAGAATGATTGGGGATCTCATAGAAACACATAAAATTCTAACAGGACAAGACAGGGTAGATGCAGGAAAGATGTACCCAATTGTGCGGGAGTCTAGAACCAGGGTCTCAGTCTAAGGATATGGGATAGTCCATTTAGGACTGAAATGAGGAGATTTTTTTCACCAGCTAGTGGTTTGCCTTTGGAACTCGCTAGCACAGAAAACAGTTGAGGCCAACACATTGCATGTTTTCAAGAAGGAGATCGATATAGCTCTTTGGGCGAAAGGGATCAAAGGATATGGGGACCCAGCGGAAGAAGGCTATTGAGTTGAATGGCCAGCCATAATCATAATGAATTTCGGAGCATTCTCGAAAGGTCTAATGGTCTCCCCCTGCTCCTATTTCAAATGATTCTATTGATGTGCTGGGATCCTCCATCATTGAGAATGGGGATATTTGTGCAGACTCCACCCCCAGTGAGTTGTTTAATTGTAAACCACCTTTCGCGACTGGATGTGGCAGGACTGCAGATTTTAGATCTGATCCGTTAGTTGTGGAATCCCTTACCTCTGTCTGTAAGTTGACATTTATGCTGCTGGCGTGCAAGTTGTCCTATGTTATAGCTTCACCAGGGTGACGCCTCATTTTTAGATATGGCTGTTGCTGCTCCTAGCATGCCGACTTACAATCTTCATTGAACCAGGGTTGATAACCTGGCTTGATGGTAATGGTAGAGTGGGGGGATATGCCTGGTCAGCACGTTACGGATTGTGTTTGAGTACAATTCCGCTGCTTCTGATGGCCCACAGTGCCTCATGGATGTACATTTCTGTGTTGCTGGTTCTGTTTGAAATCGTTCCCATTAAGCAAGGTGGCGGTGCCACACAACACGATGGAGGATATCTTCAGTGTGAAACCGGAACTTCATCTCCACAACGACTGTGCGTTGGTTAATGCTACCGATACGGTCACGGGCAGGTACATCTGCGGCAAGCAGGGTTGCGATGATATCGAGCTACTCTTGGTGGTGGTCATAGATGTCCACCACCCAGAGTATATTCTGCTCCGTTTCCTCTCTCAGTGCTTCATTCAAGTGCTGTTCAACATGGAGGAGCAAAGATTCATCAGATGAAAAAGGGTGGTATGTCTTAATGAGCAGAATATGTCCTTGTCCATGCTTGACCTGACGCCATGGGACATCATGGGGCCTGGTCTCAATTTTGGAGGCTAACAGGGCAACTCCCTTGCTAACGTATTCCACACTGCCGTGGGACAGGACATGCCCAGGGATGGTGAGATATTTGTTTCTGGAACATTATCTGTGAGATGTGATTCCATGAGGATGACTATGCCAGGCTGTTTCTTGACTAGTCTGTGAGACAGGTCTCACAATTTCGGCTCAAGCCCCCACATGTTAGTTAGGAGTTCTTTGAATGGTCGACATGACTGTGATTGCCGTTGTTGATTCCGTTGCGTAGCCGATGTCGGGTAGCCCATCCAGTTCCATTCCTTTTTTTGAGTACATGCGTGTACATAATGACTTATTTATTGTTTGTGTGGATGTGTTCACATAACCACTTGTTCGTTGATTGTGTGTATATATGTGCATAATCAATTGTTCCCTGCGTGTGTGTATGTTTGTAAATAAGCAAGTGTTTGTTGTTTGTGTGAATTTGTGTTAAAAGACAGACATGATAAATAAGCATTCGAATACAAAAATATGCACACAAAATTACCAAGTGTTTATGTATATATATACAGCGGGGAAATAAACAATTGGTTACGTGTGCACATACACACAAGCTGTAAGGAAGTTGTTGTGTCAGTACATAAAAAAATTGTTCCTTGTGTGTATGTCTGTGTACATAAGCACTTCTTTATTTTATTATGTTTCGTCATAACCTCATATTGATTGTGTGTGAGTTTGTGTGACCATTAATTCCCTGTATGTTTTTCTGCATTTACTCAACTTGTGTATTGTTTTTGAGCAGGTGTGTACATAATGACTTGTTTAACATGTGTGTGAGGGTTTGTTTGTGTGTATCTGTGTGCCTGTACATAACCACTTGTTTATTTTCTGTGTGATTGTGTGTACATTACCAACTCTCGTTTGGCTGTGTGTAGGTGTTTACATCACCACATGATTATTACAAATAGAAAAAGGAAATGCTGGAAAACCTCACCAGGCCTAAGTGAACAACATAAGTGAAGAGTGAAAAAAAATGTTAATATTTTGAGTCCCTATGACTCTTCTACAGAGTTAAAGAGATGTATAAATGTAATTAAATTTATATTATTTAAATGATTTGCAGCGGGTGAAGTTGGATAGAAGGCCAGTGATTGGTTCAGACGTAGGGTAGAGTGCCAGAGGTGTCATGGACAAAAGTGCAAAGGGGAGTTAATGATAGTGGTACTGGCTAAATGAGGTGCATTCATTTCAGAAGGCAGAATGTGAAATAGCAGGGAAAGGGTAAGCACTCTTAAATGGACAATATAGACAAGCGACAGATGGCCCTTGTGGGGTAGGGGTGGAGGAATGGGATGGTGGTGAGAAAAATAGCTTTAAAAGTAAAATAAAAGATGATGATAAAGCAATGAATATAATTGAATTGAATAAAACAAGTGCTGAAAAATAAAAATAAATAAAAAATATATCTTAGATAAAAATGAAAATGAATATTAAAAAAAAAGTAAAAATAGGGAGTAAGGATGTCCGAGTTGATAGTCTTAAGTTCTTAAGCTCAATATTACGGCCAGAGGACTGTAACATGCCTAATTGGAAGATGAGGTGCTGATTCTCCAGGATGCGTTGTGTTGCATTTTATTTTCTCTTTACAGATGCTGCTGGACCTGCTGAATGTTTTCAGCATTTATTTATTTCAAATTCGCAACATTTGCAGTATTTCGTTTTTATTACATCTCGATTGTTTTGTTTACATTGGTACATAATCACCCGATTATTATTGTGCTTATGTATATGTATAACCACAGGTTTATCAATTTCAGGTCTCATCAAAATATAATAATTTTCAAAATATTATTCGCAATTAATGTAGAAGTTTAGTAGAAGGATGTGAATAGACCGTTTGTGTGTGTTTGCGTATGTGTGTTCCGTGTGTATGTGAGAGAGTTAGTGAAATTAAAAACATTTTGCCGAGGGTTTGATGTAAATTAAAAGGAGATGGGTTTCAAATGCTAAGTAATTGAAAATGGCTGAAGCTTCAGATGTAAGGTTTAAGGATAATTTGCATTTTTATATAAACGCGATTAGTTTTCATTTGAAAAGATAGGGTAAGAAGTAACACCTAGCCAGAGGAACTTGAACCAAATAGTTGGCTTATTTTGCCTGACGATTCCTGATAGAAATTGGTACTCTGAATGATTTATATCATTAGAAAGAAAGAGTTCGGAGATATTTTGAATTAATGGAATTTTTATTCAATGGGGAAAACATGAATAAAGGAGAAAATGTTAATTGGTAAGAGGAAGGATGCTTCTAATATCTAAAAGGTGTGAAAAGCCTCCAGCTTCAATGCATCAGGTTGCTTTCTACAAGAGTCAAAGCTTTGAAAACTCACTTAGAATGCCCCTGTCCAGGGGGCTTTGTCTGCGCTGCCTGGATCTGTTGAAAACTATTTTGGTATTACTGTTGCTTCAAGAGAGGTGTAACTGTGAGTCACATCAATTATGGGATTCAAAAGTTATTAAAGTAGTACATTGCGGATATATGTATATTTTTAATATATTTTCTTTTATTAATCAATGTTTAATTTTATTTGGTAATAAAATCTCTAAGACATCATGGACTTGTTATTACTGAATTGAAAACATGCATGACGAAATAAAACACGACATAATGCGGATGTATCAGCTCTTTCAAGTTTCTCTCTGGGATTTGAGCATTTATGATCCGGCTTGCCTTAACAAATATGTGGGGTCTTGGAGAATATATTTAAAATTCATTGATTAGTCTGTGGAGTTGGTGAATCTTAAGGTTACGGGAAGCACTTTGAATTCTTGAGTTGGCGTGAGGTTTATTTTAAAGGGTGAGACTGCAATATGGCTTTGGCAGATGCAAAGACTTGTCTGGGAGTTGAATTTGTAACTTTGGTATGTGTACAAAAAGTAAGGAAAGGTAACTTAATGGACACATTACAATTAGGAATGTCAGCTGGGGTAGGGAAATGAGACCCAATTGAAGTTAAATCGCATCATTTGAAATTGGAAGGAATGTATGAAAGACAGACTTCTCCAGTACGTGGTTGATTGGAATTGGCTCAAATTTAGTTGCAAATGAAAAAACAAAACAAAACAAGCTTGAGCTGGATGCGGCAGAACATAGAAAAGGAAAGACATGGATCCTGTCAAATGGAAAATGCTAAAAGGCAAGAAAGAGAATAAGGCAATAGATAGAGAATTCCAACTTAAAATGCTGGTACATAAAAAAAAACAGACCGGTAGGTGAGGCGTTTCCAGATCAGAACGCAGTGGAGAGATGTGTAAATTTGTACAAACACTTCCTAACTTTGAAGAAAGACATGTTCAAGCACTTGTTATTTCATATGAGATGATAGCTTAACAGATGAAAAGGCCACAGGAAAACTGGCCATTGTTGTTACAATCTAGTTTGATGAGGAGCGGACATGAAGTTTATGCGTCATTCTCATAAGAAATTTTGGTGCACTGTGATGTGCTAAAAACATTATTTTTTATGTATACCAGTTTGTTCCTGAGGCATGCAGGCAGAAATTAGGAACGTCGTGAAACAGCTTAGGCAAAACTGTATTGAACTTGAGAGAGGGAAAATAGAATGACCGGTGGATACAAACATTAAAGATAGAGACTATAAATTTTGCTCTTAGAAAAGTAACCCTTTTGGACAAAGTTAAAAGTTCAATTCCTTCGATGGAAAGAACTAATGCGGAGAAACAAAGGATTTAAACAGAAAGACAGGCAGAAGAGCTAACTGATAATTATCAGCTAGTTTATAGAGTTAAAACTATTTTTCTCACTCTTTTAAATCAGAGCAGTATAGAAAGTGGGAAGGTAAATATAATTTGGGTACTCAGGTTAGAGAAGGAGTAGGTGGAAATCCTGAGGAAGTATTTCTATTCTGTAACTAAAAAAACAAGTCACTGAGAGTCGGAGTGACATACGGAAATCGGCATGCATTCATTTTTTAAAAAGTTGGTCACAGATAGTGTGTTGTAAATTACAGGAGACATCTGTTGGGATTAATTTGGAACAGAAAAGTTCCAGATGGATGACTACTGCGGTGTCTGTGTCTTAGACATAGGAAAACCCAAAGGTTTGTGTAGAGGGAAAGTGGAAGTATCAGTAATAGGTAATGAAGTGGGAATGTGTTCACAATTTCCCCAAGGAAGTTATGGAGAGCAGGTTGTGGAAATGTTTAAAGGTTTTTAATAATTTGAAGGGGAAATCTTTAATTTCTACAGGGTGGACTAGGAAAACTTGTAAAATTTTAAGAGACACAGGGGCTAATCAATGCCTAATATTGTTGGATTGTGATATTTGTTGGTAAGAGGGAGTAATGCAGGAGCAGTTGATTCTAAGTGGGGTTGATGGAGATGCTAAACCTATTCACTTGTGGAAGAGAAATTTAAAGGGTAAGTGGAAAACATTTGAGGTGATTTCTGGAGTCGTGGAAAAATTGCCAATTGCAGGTTTGATTTTATTTTGTGTAATGATGTAGCTGCGTCACAGATGCGGGTGATGCATATAGAAGTTGAGCAGCCTGCAGATCTGTTTCTACAGATGTGCTTCAGATGGAGCATCCTGGATTTTTTTTTCCAGATTGTGAGACATCAATGTCACAGTCTCACAGGTTGAAACAGGAAGAAAAGGAAATTATGCGGCATGGAGAAGATCTTGAAGTCCAATCAGCTGACAGATTTTTCAGGAAGAGAGAACGGAGGAGAATGCAACCCAGTTGTTTAGCTCAAAGCTAGTGGTCAAGTTACAGAAAAAATGCTTCGCAAATCAAACAGTTGTATCAGACCGCATACTCAGTAACAGAGACAGAATGCCTTACTGAATGTTATTACCTGAAGTGTAATATATTAGGGTGCAAAAGACGACTGTGTCATGCTTTAGGGAATGAAAGCCGGAAGGAAATACATCCGATCTCAACACAATTTAAAGGTCGAAATATAATCCGGGGAACATATGTGTATATCGCAATACGGCATGCTCTCCAAACATTAAAAGTATATGCTGAGTTTCTATTGACTGTCAAGCGAAAGCTCATTGGGTGCTTTGTCTCCCAGCCATCCATTGACATCATACGCCTATGGCAGGTTTCAAATATTTCAATCAAAATTTTCAACCTGCTGTGCGACTCCTGTCTGCTCCACTCATGTCTTATCCGACAGCACTGAGGCAGCTGCTTTTTCATCACCATCAATCTGTGACGCAACGTAGGCAGTTTCCATATTGCAAACGTGTCCAAACCTGCAATTGTCTGCTTAGAAGAACACGTTATGATAGCTCGGTCTCAGTCAGTCACCAAAGTGGTGTAAATCAAAAGCCACCACACTGACAGGGGTAATTCAACCCCACACATTGTTGGTTAAGAGCTCCAAGGGTGGCCTCCGGAAATGATCTCACCTTGTTACACGACACCAAGCAGCAGGGAACGTTGCAATTAGTTCGATTAAGTCGGTAATTATCGCCTGACCTGTGCTGTCTCTGTTCCCTTGATGATCGCACACAACCAGCACAGTGACCAGTCCTGGATGATTTCCCACAAGGTCAACACAAGCCATCGCACATCCATATTGGCCATTGCCTTACAAACATCAGCAGTGCAATAAAGATGCAATGGAAGTTCTGCAAACTGTAAGAAGAACACCAGGCCTTGGAGCGCATTAACGTAACTGTACCCCTCGTGCCCGTGCCTCGTTGGATCCATTCTCCACAATAAACATACGCTCAATCTCACTCCCTTAATTCAGTGCCAGACCAAAATTTGGAAAAGATCACCCACTGGCAGCCATCCGTCCGCCGATTTCACTAGTTTCTGTGTGCGTCAATATCATTCATCATTTTTCCTGGAACACATATCTCCAGAAGCAGAACCATGCTTAATATCGACCAAGTTGCTGACTGTAAGGGGTGTAGAACTTATAATCAAGTTCCTAAACTTGCCTCCTACATCGGAAATGGCTTCCTACATCAAAGAACTTGAGACCAGGCGTGGTGCTGCTGGGCCTCACAGCTACCCAATATACAGTGTGGCACTCTGGGCCGATCCTAAAACTGTCCTGAGTGCAGCCAAACTGGATCAAGTTAGTTTGTTGACTCATTACTTCGCAAGAGACCATTTAGAGACAAGTTCAACTATGCTGATAACATCGTTGTCGATCCAATCCCCATCATTCTGCATATCCTTGACAAACACGTTGCAAAATTGAGGACCACTGCAGCACATGACAACTTAATTCATCAAACTATAGCCAACGTATTCCACACCCATAATTCCAGTGTCAAAAATGAATAGTATATTTGCTTGGATAGTCAGAGGTTAAATTATGATCCCAAAGCAACATACTTGGGTGTGACTCTAGATAGGACTGTGTTCTCTCGGGATCATCTGAAGAAAACAGCGGCAAAGTTCAAAACCAGAAACATCGTATTAATAAAACTTGTTGAAACTAAGCTGGGTCCTGCAACCACAACACTCTGGCCTCAGCACATGCTCCATCATACTCCACAACAGTGTACTGTGAACTGTCTGATACAGCTCAATACACACACACATCTTACTCAAACTCACTAGAATGCAACAACGCACATCATAACTGCAACTCTCCATTCAACGACCCTCCCTCGGCTTCTTGTCCTCTCAAGTATTAATCCACCAAACGTCCACCGAATGATTGAAACCCACAAGCTGATTGAAATTACCCGCGATGCACCTCATTTTCCACCCAACAATGATATATTCAATCCAACTACTGTCCAGCTTCCTTCTCGATGCCCAATATGGAGTAATCTCCCTCAGCGGGGTTTAAACAGCAGACATCATTTGGACCAAGGACTGGGAAATACGACTGGTCATGAAAAAGCTGTTTGTAGCTAACCCCAGCTTGTCAAAAGTCATTTTGATCTGCCACGGCGTGAGTGGTCATGGCTAAGCAGATTTGTGACAAATCGGGGTCTCTGTGCAGCATAATTCCATAGGCGGGGCCTCAGCATAAACCCATTATGCACATGTGGAGACACATACAATGCTGCACATTACTAAGGAATGACGGATCTACAGACAAAGTTGCGACTAAACACTGTAAATTCTCCTTATGAGAGGTTATCACTTGGCTCCAGGGATTTGCATTCAATAAATATATTTTCAAAAAAATCCACAGGTTTATATTGTGTGTTTATATATGTAGCTATATTTTTCTAACAAAGACAGAAAACACTTGAAAAAAAAATCAGTATGTCTGGCAGCATCTACAAAGAGAATAAGAGAATCAGATTCATCGTGTCTAGTATTTATGACTCTGCTTCAGAGGTTTTTTATTGTTAATGTTTGTTTACAGATATTTGTGCAAATAAAGGCTTGTTGATTGTTATTGCTCATGTGTATACTATGAGGTGTTTATTTATTTTGTGCATGTGTTTACGTAACCACTTATTTGTTATTCTACAGAGATAGCAGTGAAATTTACCAAAAATTGTCATGAGCATAACCAGCATTTATATAGATCCATCAGGCAGAGAAGGGAAAGGTATCTTGTTTGCCTTCTGTGTTATACAAATTCTAGTCCTGCTAATTACCCCCGGAAAATAACATTTAAGTTTAAGGCCATTACGTGATTATCACTCTCTTGTTGCTCAGTCCCTCTTCCCTAATTGCCGACATTTTGTCTCTTAATCGAGCTAGGTACTGTGTTTGCATTGTTGCTTGCCACTTAGATATTGGCCAAGGCTTGCTGCAGTAGGACATGGACAGCTTTAGTATCGGCACAGACATGAATGGTGCTGAACATTGTCCAATCATCAGCGAGAATTGCCACTTCGAACTTTCTGATAGAAGGAAGATCATTCAAGAAGCAACTGAAGATGGTTTGGCTGAGCACAGTGCCCTGGGGAACTCCTGCAGTGATGTCCTCGAGCTGAGATGCCTGACTTTCAACAACCGCCACCATCTTTCTTTGTGCGATGTATGGCTCCAAACTGCGGAGTGTTTCCTCATAATTCCCATTCACTCCAATTTGGTTGGGGCTCCTTGAAGCCACACTCGGTCAAATGATACATTGATCTCAAGGCAAGTCAATCTCCCCACACCTTGCGAGTTCAGCTCCTTTGTCTATGTTTGACCCTAGGCTGTAATGTTGTCAGAAGTCGAGTGACCCTGACGGAACCCAAACCGATATTCAGAGGGCAATTATTACCGTTCGCACTGTTCAAATGGCATTTAAGAGACAGCATTCTTGCTGCGGATCTGAAGTCACACGTAGGGCAGTTCACGTAAAACAGCCGATTTTAGTCCGTGAAAGTGAATCATTAGTGAACCAAATGGGCTTACTTAATTAAAAGAAAGAGTAGTGTGGCAGTGGTGGCCTTCATCATCATCAAGCGTATAAGTCATCTTTTTTTGATGACTTTAAATTTACCATTGACCGTGATGGGAATCAACCCGTCTCCACCACATCATTATCCTCGGTTTCTGCAATACTTGTGGAGTGACAATATTAATATACCATTGTCCCCTCTTGGTTCAGATAAGACTGATGGAGCGACAATTGGCTGTGCTGGATGTGTTCTACATTTTGTGGACAGAAAAAACCTGGTTATTTTACCATCTTGCTGGGTAAATGCCAGTGTTGTAGGTTTACTGATACAGCTTGGCTAGGGGCGGCAAGCCCTTGATCACAAATCTTCAGTACCAGTGTTGGAATGTTGTCGGGGCCCTAATCCTTTGTAGCGTTCAGTGCCTCCCTCCGTTACCTGTTATCACGTGGAACGAATCGAATTGGCTGAAAACTGGCAGCTGCAATGCTGGGGACATTCGCAAAGGGCCGAGATGGATCATCAACTGGGCACTTCCAGCTGAAAATGGTTTCACTTACTTCAGGCTTGTTTTATGCACGGATGTGCTTGGCTCCATATTGTTGAGGCTGGAATGTTTGTAGAGCCACGCGCTCCTTGGGGTTGTTACATTTTCCATCATTTGCCACAGGGTAACTGTTGTGCTGAGCAAAGTAGTAATGACCTCAGTGTGCAAGCCACATTGCACAAATTTCAGCTTCTCTAACCCTGTACCCAACCTGCACAGTAAACCACAGATCATCATTGGAGACTTTAATAGCCACAGTGCCCGATGGGGATACAAGGAGTCTAACAACCATGGAGAAACTGTCGAAGAATGGAAGGACGCTAACCAGCTTAGTCTCATCCAGGATCCTAAATTGCCAGCCTCCTTCCACAGTGCCCGCTGGAATTGCAGTTATAACCCAGATCATGCCATTGTCAACAACGACATCGCTGACCTCTGCAAGAAGCTTGTCACAGACCCAATAGCACAGACACAGCACCGTCCTATTGGTATCCAGCAGTCGTACCATTCAAAAGGCGCTTCAACATCAAGAAGGCTGATTGGGACGGGTTCATACGAGCACTTGACCGAAAGGTTAAACGCATTAAACCACTGCCTGAGCACTACAAACTGTTTGCAAAACCTGTCCATAAAACAGCCAGAAGGAAGATCCCCCAAGCACACTTCATTTCTGATTTCAGCAAGGGGAATGCTGAGCTCTACTGGGAGTATGCCTCAATGTTTGAATCTGAACCCTTCTCAGAGGAAATAATATCGACCCGTGAGAGGGTAATTTTAAGTTTCTGTCCAGACCGTCAAAACACCTGGGACACATTGATAGGGACAACAGATCTTACAAAAAAAACAAGAAGGCATGGTCTCTCATACGCAAACTTGGAAACGATCCCAAGTAAGCTGCCCAACATCCAAAGGTGTCTGCTAACCAAGTTGCAAAACCAATTGATCCTTAATGGAAAAAAAATCAACAGGAAACAACCAAGAGCACAACTAGATAGGAAGAAGTACAGCGATGACCGTGGCTTCACTTGACCATGAACCATGTAAGATCTGGAAAATAGTATATCTATTCAAAACACGGGAAAGGATTTGTTCTTGACAACATAGCAACGGAGCAGATAAAGCATTTTGGACTGCAAGCAAAGAAATGGCTCCTACAATTGTTCAACCGCTGTCTGGGAACAAACAAGCTATCTAATATTTGTCAGAAGGCACTATTAAAGCCGGGAAAAGATCCCTAAGATCCTAAGAGTTTTCGGCCAATTTCACTGCTTTGCCACACCTATAAGCTATTGAACGCATGACACTCAATAGGATAGCACTCACTGTAGATGAGAAGATCATTCCAGAGCAAGCAAGTGTCTGCCCCGGAAAATCAACAACAAGCCAACTGCTCAACATCAAACAACATATCGAAGATGGTTTTGAGCAATGGATGGTAACAGGTGCTGTATTTGTAGGCCTGTCAGCAGCATACAATACAGTGAACCATTGACGTCTCCTCTGCAAGATCCTAGAGATGACAAAATATATTCACTTAACAGAGCTGTTAGAAAACATGCTTCAGAATCGCCGGTTCTATGTTGAACTAGCTAGGAAGCGCAGGAGGTGGCGTATTCAGAAGAATGGTCTTCCTCAGGGAAGCGTGCTTGCTCAGCTGCTGTACAACATCTACACGAATGGCCAACCGATAGACGGTGTCACATGCCGTTTTATATATGCTGATGCGTTATGTGTCACTGCCCAAAGCATTGATTTTAACAACGTGGATAAAACGCTTTTTGAGTCCTTGGAGGGACTAACATACTCTTATGAAGAAAACCATCTTCCCGCAAACCCATGAAAGACGCAAGTTAGTGCATTACAACTCAGAAACCGTGAAGCAAATCGCCAGCTTAAAGTAACCTGGTGTGGAACAACACAAGCATTGCGAGCACCCTGTCTGCTTAGGAATCACCCGTGACAGATGCCTCACCTTTAAGAGCCACATCGAAAAGACAAAGCAAAATTGAGCGCACGAAACAACATCCTGAATAAGCTCACTAAACACAAAATGGGGAACAAGCTCGAAAATGTTGCTCTTTGCTGTTCCACTGACAAATACACTTGCCCTTCATGGGAAAGAGCTACTCATGCTAAGAAGATGGATGCCTTTCTGAATGCAAGCTGCCAACTTATCATATGTTGTTTAAAACCAACAAACACTAACAGCCTCTATATCCTGGCGGTATCGCTCCCCCTGACATATGAAGAACTGTAGCCAGCAAGAAAGAGCGGCTCCGTCAAATATCAGATGAGAGGCACCTCTACATCGTCATACACCTACACCCAGCCGCCTAAAGTCAAGGAAAAGCTTCATGACCAGTGTTGTTGAGTCTTCAATCAACCCCATCTGAAGACCGCATCGCCATGTAGAAAGACCGGCTCGCCAGTCTGGAACAACCCCAAGCGATGGAAATTCTACCGGATGAAAGCCTTCCCCAAGGAGGAAATTGCAACTTGCCAACCCGGAAGTGCCATGAGAGACTTAGTACTGGTCTATGCCGTTCAAAGCTGTCAGTAAGCAAATTGGGATTTCCAGCCAGGCCAATACTTGTGAATGTGGAACTGAGCAACAGACTATGCAACAGCTCCTGCAATGGCTTTCGCTAGAGGAACCCTGCACCGTTGCAGATCTTGCCGAATTCAACAACAAGGCGCCAATATGTGCCGAGTTCTGGCTGGGTCAAGTATAGACTGTCCGTGGACACGATAGGAAGAAGAAGGGAAGTGCTTCTGAATTTAGATGATGTCTCCACGGCGTGTTTCAGTATACAGATGGGGTCCCTCTACATTGTGTGAGTATTTAGATGGGGTCTTTGAGGAGTGTTTAATTTTTAAAATGTTGTCTTTGGGGAGAGTGTCTGCATTTAGATGGGGTCTATGAGGAGTGGTTCAGAATTCAGATTGCCATTCTGAGAAGTGTTAGAGTATTTACATGGGATGTCTGCTGACTGTTTCAGTATTTAGATGGGGCCTCTGGGGAGTGTTTGAGTATTTAGATGGGGTCTCCAGGCAATGTTTCAGTATTTAGATAAGGCCTCTCAGGAGTGTTTCTGTATTTAGTTGGGGTCTCTGTGGAGTATTTCAGTATTTAGATGAAGTTTCTGGGGAATATTTTGTTATTTAGCTGGTGTCCCGGGGGAGTGTTTCAGGAATTAGATGGGGTCTCTGGGGAGTGTTTCTGCATTTTGATGGGGACTCTGGGGAGTATTTCAAAATATAGATGGGTTATCTGTGGAGTGTTTCAGTCTTTAGATTTGCTCTCTGAGAATTGTTTCAGTAGTTAAATGGGGTTTTTGCTGAGTATGTCAATTTTTAGATAGTGTCTCTGGGGAGTCTTTCAGTGTTCAGATGGCGTCTCTGGGCACTATGTATTAAGATGGGGTCTCTGAGTATTGTTTCAGTACTTATATGGGATCTATGGGCACTGTTTAAGTATTAATTGACGTCTCTGGGATGTGTATTAAGGATTTTGACGGGGTCTCTGCAGGTGGTTTCAATCTTTAGATTGGCACTCTGGTAATTATTTTAGTATTTAGGTGGTGTCTCTGCTGAATGTTTCAGTGCTTAAAAGAGGGCCTCTTCGGAGTGTTTCTGTATTTTCATGAGGTCTCTGGGGAGTTTTTCAGTATTTCGATGGGGTCCCTGGGGAATGTTTCACAATTTAGATGGGTTCTCTGGGGCGTAATTCAATAATTAGTTGAAGTCTCTTGGGAGTGTTTCAGAATTTAGATTGGGTGCCTGGGGAGTTTTTCAGTATTTAGATGGGGGTCACTGAGGCGTGTTTCAAATCTAGATGGGGACATTGGCGAGTATTTCCTTACTTAGATGCAGTCTCTGCGGAGCGTTTCAGTGTTTAGATGGGATCTGTGGGAAGTGTTTCAGTGTTTGGATGGGTTTTTTGAGTGATGATTCAGAATTTATGTGGGTTCAGTGGGGAGTGCTGCGCTATTTAGTTGAGGTCGTTGGGGAATTTTTCAGAACTAAGTAGGATCTCTGGGGAGTGTTTCAGTATTTAGATGGGGTCACTCAGGAGTGATTCACTATTTAGATGAGAGTCCCTGGGGAGTGTTTCATTGTTTAGATGGGATCTCTGGGGAGTGTTTCTGAATTTATATGGCGCCTGTGGGCAGTGTTTCAGTATTTAGTTGAGGTCGTTGGGGAAGGTTTCATTTTTTAGATGGGATCTCTGGGGAGTGTTTCAGCATTTAAATATAGTCTCTGGGCACTGTTTAAGGGTTTCGATAAGGGTCTCTAGGGAGTGATTTATTATTTACATTGGGCCTCTGGGGAGTGTTTCAGTGTTTAGATGAGATCTGTGGGGAGTGTTTCAGAATTTACATGGAATGTCTGGGGAGTTTTACAATATTTAGATAGTGTCTCTGAGCACTGTTTAAGGGTTTTGATAGGGTCTCTGGGGCGTGATTTCGTATTTAGATTGGGTCTCTGGGGAGTTTTTCAGCATTTTGATGGGTTCTCTGTGGAGTGTTTCAAAATATAGATTGGTTCTCTGTGGAGTGTTTCAGTCTTTAGATTTGGTCTCTGTAAAGCGTTTCAGTGTTTAGATGGGGACTCTGGGGGGAATGTGGGTGGTGTTTCGGTGTTTATATGGGTTCTCTGGGGAGCCTTTCGCATTTTGATGGCGTCTATGTGGCGTGCTTCATAGAATTTTGTGGGGTCTGTGGGGAGTGTTTCAGTATTTGGTTGAGATCTCTGGGCACTGTACCAGTATTTAATTGGGGTCACTGCGAAATGTTTCAGTATTTAGATGGATTGTTTGAGAATTTATTTGGTGCCTCTGTGGAGAGATTCAGAATTTAGATTGGGTCTCTGGGGAGAGTTTCAGTCATAGATGGGATCTCTGGTAAGGATTTAAGTATTTATATGGTGTTTCCAGGAAGTATTTCAGTATTTAGATGGGGACAATGGGGAATGTTTCATTACTTACAAGGTGTATCTGTGGAGTATTTCAGCATTTAGATCAGGTCTCTGTGGAGTGTTTGAGCATTTTGATGGTGTCTCTGCGATATGTTTCAAAACTTAGATATGGTCTTTCGGCAGTGTTTCCGAATTTTGATGGGGTCTCTGGGGAGAATTTCCCTACTTAGATCGGATATCTGGGGTGTGTTTCAGATTATTGAATGGGTCTGTTGGGAACGGTTCAATATTTAGATGGAGTCTCTGGGAATGTTTTCGAATTCACATGGTGTCTATGGGGAGTGTTTTAGTATTTCGTTGAGGTCTCTGGGCATTGTTGCAGCATGTACATCGTGTATCTGGGATATGTTTCAGTGCTTAGATGGTGTCTCTGGGGAGTGTTTCAGAATTATTTATGGGGTCTCTGCGGAGTGTTTCAGTATTTAGATTGGGTCTTTGTGGAATGTTTCCGAATTTATATGGGAACACTGGGGAGTGTTTCAGTTCTTAGATATTGTCTCTGGGGAGTATTTCAGTATTTAGATGGGGTCTCTTGGTAGTTTTTCAGTAATTAAATTGATTCTCTGGGGAGTGCTTGAGTATTATCTGGGGTGTCTTGGGAGTGTTCCAGTATTTTGATGGGGTCTCTGGGTAGTATATCATTATTTAGATGTAGTCTTTTGAGTGCTTCAGTCTTCAAATAGCGTCTCTGGTCACTGTTTCTGTACTTAGACTGGATCACTGGGGAATGTTTCAGCACTTATGAGGTCTCTCAGGGGAGAATTGCAGCATTTCGATAGGGTCTCTGGGTCGTGTTTCAGCATTTTGATCGGGTCTCTGTGATGTGTTTCAATAATTATATTGGCTCTCCGGGGAGAATTTCAGTATTTAGATTGGGTAGATAGGTAGTGTTCAAGAATTTATATGGTGTCTGTGCGGAATGTGTCAATATTTAGGTGGGGTCTCTGGGAATATTTCAGAATTTTGATGTTCTCTCTGGGGACTGTTTCAGAATTTAGATGTGATCTCTTGGGAGTGTTTCATTATTTAGATTGTTTCTGTGGTGAGTGTTTCAGCATTTAGCTGTGTTCTCTGGGGAGTGTTTCAGTCTTTAGATGGGGTCTCTATGCACTGATTAAGTGTTTAGATGCGGTCTCTGGGAATTGTTTCTGTATATTGATGGAGCCTCTGGGAATTGTTTTAGTATTTAAGTGGGGTCTCTGGGAAGTGTTTCAGTATTTAGATGGGGTCTTTGGGGATCGTTTCAGAATTTATTTGGGGTCTCTGGGGTGAGATTCATAATTTAGATTGGGTCTCTGGAGAGTGTTTCAGTATTAAATGTGATCTCTGGAAAGGATTGAAGTATTCAGCTCGTGTTACTGGGAAGTATTACAGTATTTAGATGGGGACACTCGGGAATGTTTCATTGCTTACAAGGTGTCTCTGCAGAGTATTTCAGCATTTAGATCAGGTCTCTGTGGAGTGTTTGAGCAGTTTAATGGTGTCTCTGGGGTATGTTTCAAAAGTTAGATGTGGTCTCCGGGCAGTGTTTCCGAATTTTGATGGGGTCTCTGGGGTGCATTTCCGTATTTAGATGAGGTATCTGGGGAGTGTTTCAGGACATTGAATGGGTCTGTAGGGAATGGTTCAATATTTAGTTGCGGTCTCTGGGATTGTTTCCGAATTCAGATGGTGTCTATGGGAAGTGTTTCAGGATTTCGTTGGGATCTCTGGGCATTGTTTCAGTATGTAGATGGTGTATCTGGGGAGTGTTTCAGTAATTAGGTGGGGTCTTTGGGGAGTGGTTCAGTATTTTGATGGGGTCTCCGGGGAGTATTTCAAAGGATAGATGGGCTTTCTGTGGAGTGTTTCAGTCTTTAGATTTGCTCTCTGGGAATTGTTTCAGTATTTAAATGAAGTTTTTGCGGTGTAGGTCAACAATTAGATGGGGTCTCTGTGGAGTGTTACAGTGTTCAGATGGCGTATCTGGGCACTGTTTATGTATTAAGATGGGGACTCTGGGTACTGCTTTAGTATTTAGATGGGATCTCTGGGCACTGTTTAAGTATTTAGATGACGTCTCTGGGGTGTGTACTAAGGATTTTGACTGGGTCTCTGCAGGTGGTTTCAATCTTTAGATTGGCTGTCTGGGAATTCGAAACTCGAAATCAAAACTTCCTCCTGCCCATCTCCCTGCTTCCTATTTTCAGTCAATTTTGTATCCAATTTGATATTGGCCCTTTTATTCAATGGGCAATATCTTTTTCTCGCACTTCTGCTGTGTGAAACTTAATTGAATACCTTTTAAAATTCCATTTGTACCACAGCAAAAGTATGAGCATCATCGAGCTTTTCTGTTTCCTCTTCAAAACACTCCAGCAAAATTTCCCCTTTAGAAATACATGCTGGGTTTTCCTCATCAAACTCAGATTTTTCCATGTAATTTCAAATTGTATCCCGAATGATCATTTCTGCAATATTGATCGCAACTAAATTTAAACCGGCTGGCCTGTAATTTCTGGTAGTTTCCTCACGACCTTTTTTTTTTAACAAGGGTTTAATGCTTGCAATTCTACAGCCTTCTAGCATCTCCCTTGAGAACAGGAAAGACTGACCATTTGCTGTGTTTCATAGAAATAACTCAACAATTGTACACATCATCTGACGTTGGCTTTCCTCATTCTTCGAACCAAAAAACGTGTCTTCACACTTCGCTGCAATAAATTTCAGCTACCATTCGTCCGTCCAAATGGATTTGTTGAAGAATCCGAAAGGAGAACAGTCTCAAACAGGAAATGGAATAGGAAGATAAGCCAAAGTTTTTTGTAGGCTCCAGGGGAAAGGGACTCCAGCGTCAGTTTATTGTCAGATTTCACAAAGCCAGAAGGAAGCACGATTCCCTGGCTAGGTGCAAACCCGATAGCTGTTTTAGGGAAGCCGAATACTAGCATGTTTATTGAAATCACAGAAAGCTTGTTCAGCCAACAACAGCGTCAAGAGTGTTTGACAAGAACATGAAGAAAGCAGTGTGATGAAACTATAATCAATGTCATAATGTATTTTTTTCTGTTTTATTGTGAAGTAGTTTCTTGTTCTTGTAGCCAAGTAGATTTGAAGATTGAAATCATCAAACTAAGCTATGTGAGTGACATGCCAATGATTATACTAGGATGCTTGGTCAGGAGGTAATGTGTGCAAATTGAGATTTTTAGATAACGGAAGTGATTTGGAATCTGAGGGGATCTTAGTATTTTTATAACTAGACAGGCAAGCAAGGCTCAATAGTGTGTTTACTTTTTCGAACGGTTACTGACAATTTCGGTAACATAAACGTTTTTATTTATATTATGAGAGATATACAGTTTGAAAGACATGTGGAACAATATAATTCAGATCTTAAAAAGAGAAATATATATGAAAAAGAATGGAAGGTTATGTGGGAGATATCCATGTGTGATCACACAGGAGTGTGTGAAGAGGGTTTATTGTGCCCTGCAGCATTTGTGCATAAGTCTGCGATGTAACAACATTGACGTTGGGGCAAACCATTTGGAATTTCACTGACAATTGGGTGTTGCTCTAGCTTTGGTGTTTTTGTTTTAAAACTAAAGCCAATTTTGGACTGCTGCATTAATAAATGTAACTGGGGCTCAGTTTAATTTGGAATTTTAGTCGTCACTATAGAACTAAATAAGTGCAGTCTTTCATTTGACATCTTCGAAGTGGCATTGAATTTAGATTTGTGGGTAAAGCTTAGCTATAAAAAAGGAGCAGCCAAATCGTTAGCTGTTTATTATAGACTCCAGATAGTTAACGGGAAATTCAGGAGCAAATATGTGCACACTTCGCGGTGGTCTGTAAATACAATAACAATAGCGTGATTATCTTAGAATCACAGAATAACAATGTGCCGAAGAGGCTCTTCAGCTCATCGAGTCTGCACCGACAGATGGGAAACACTTCACCTATCTACCTAATCCCATTTAAGAGCACTTGGCGCATAGGCTTGAATGTTATGACGTGCCTAGTGCTCGTCCAGGTACTTTTCAAAGGAAGTGAAGCAGCCCGCCTTCACCAGCCTCCCAGGCAGTGCATTCCAGACCGTCACCACATTCTGTGTAAAAAGGTATTTCCTCAAATCCCCCCATAACCTCCTGCCCCTCACATTGAACGTTTGTTCCCATGTGACTGAACCTTCAAATAATAATTATGTTAGTTGATTTCAACGTTCCCAACATTAATTGGGCTAAACATAGTATTAAGTGCTTGGATGGTGTGGATTTCCTGAAATGTGTAAAGGAGAGATTTTTAGGTGCATATGCATAGGATCCAGCGTGGCACGGCTGGACCTAATTCTGGAGAATGAGGATTGGACAGGTAACTGAGGTGTTGGTGGGGGAGTATTTTAATGATAGCGACCATAACATGGTACAGTTTAAATTTCTTATGGTCAAAGACATTGACAAGTTGCAAAAAATGTTTTGGATTGGGGTAGATTGGATTTCCGTAACATGAGGCAGTATCTGGCCAAGTTAGACTGGATACAGATACTTTTGGTGAGGAGCATTGGGGGCGTTCAAAAACGAAATGGAGAGGATATCGGCTCAACATGTTCCATCTCGGATGATAGGAAGGAGTAACAAGCCAAGTGAACCATGGATGACTCGAGATATTCAGTTTACGTTGAGAATGAAGAGACGATTTTAGCAGATACAAGGGAAGTACATCAGTGGAGGCATTAGTGGACTACAGGAACTACAGGGTGGAGCTTAAGAATTCAATTAGGAGGGAATAGAGGGAATAGGAGAAAGCTCTGGCTGCTATAAGTGGGGGAAATCCACGTACAGTCTATGAGTATAACAATGGGAAGAGGTTAACAAGGCAAAGAGTAGTGTCTAAAATGGACCAAGGGGGCAATCTATGGGTGGGGCCAGATGACATCGATTGAGTGTTGAATGAATACTTCATATCCGTCTTCAAACAAGAAAATGAGGTTGAAGGTATCGAATTCGGGTATATAGACTGCGAAGTTCTTCAGCAAATTGATATAGGGAGTGATAAAATATTGGAGTTGTTGGAAGGATTCAAAGTGGAATAATTTCCAGGTCCAGATGATTTGAGTCCCAGAATGCTGAGGTAGGCAAGTGGGGCGATTGCAGGGGCTTTGACCCAAATACTATAATCTTCTCTGCTCACGGGAGTGTTGCCAGGGGACTGGAGAACAGCTAATGTGCTTCTGCTATTTAAGAAGGGTTGTAGAGATAAGCCAGGCAAGTACAGGCCAGTGATTCTCACGTCAGTGGTAGGGAAAATATGGGAGAGAATTCTGAAGGAGAGATTCTGAACCTAATTGGAGAGGCAAGGTTTGCTCAGCGATCGTCAGTATGATTTTGTCAGAGGGAGGTCATTCCTGAAAAATTTGATTGAATTATTTGAGAAGTTGACCATGTGTGATGATGACGGTACTGCAGTTGATGTTGGTTAGATGGGGTTCAGCAAAGCCTTCGACAGGTTTCCACATGGGAGGATTATACAGAAGGCAAATGTACATGGGATACAGGGCAACTTGATAAGGTTTATTCAAAATTGGCTTAGCTGTAGGAGACAGAAGGTAATTGCAGAAGGATGCTATGGTGAATGGAAGCCTGTTTCCAGTGGCATACCAGAGGTATCCGTTCTCGGTCCCCTATTAGCTGTCATTTAAATAAGCGATATAGATGACTACGTGGGGAGTAGGATTAGTAAGTTTGTGAGTGTTTTATTGGGACAGTGATGAGTGAGATTTACTCTGTGTCTAAACACGCTCTCTAACTGGACAAGCAGCCTTTGATGAGAGCATTGAACTGATTGCTTTGTTCTCAATATAAACCCAATATCTATATGCTCTGGGGGTGATTGAAAAAGATTGAGTAGAAGAGGGATCCTTTATCTAACAATGCTCCCTGGGAGTAGTCGAGTGGGATTTTAAATTTTTATCAAGAAAGTTGTTTTGCGTACAAATCTCGCCTTTTGTTGCCAGAGAGGACATAGATATTTCTCTCTCTATGTGCAACACCATTATGCACCTGGCTAGAAATGTTTAATGAGAAATTGTAGAAGGAGTCATATTCTCTACCTCTCTTGAGCTATCCCTGCATAAAAAATTGTTGGATGGTCACAGTGTAAAGGAAGTTTTATTCTATAACTAAACCCATTTAACATGTGCTATGAGTGTTGATGGGGCAGTATGCAAGCAGCGTCACTCTACACCTAATTCCATGTGTTACCTGACCTGGTAGTATGTGACGGAACAATGAAAAGTGAGGTTTACGCTTTAACTAATCCCCCGCTCTAACTGCCTTGGGGGTTCGGTGTGGAGGGAGCTATCCTCCCTATCCTCCCCGGTCTGTACCTGTCCTGGGAGTGCTTGATGGTGACGGTGGAGAGGGAGCTTTACACTGTATCTAACCCCATGCTGTACTTTCCCTGGTATTGGTTGATAAGGACACTGTAGAGGGAGCATTACTCTGTGCCTAACCCCGTGCTACTCCTGCTCTGGGTTTTTATGTTGGACACATTATTCGGGGCGTAACTTTGCATCTTACCCTGCAATGCAGTTCACTGCGACTATTTAATTTTGAAAATTTGGAAGAAATGTATTCTGATACGTTCTGCTGCTGTGGTAGCCTCGGTACATTTTGATGGGACAATGCAGGATGAGATTTTCTGCTTACCTAACACCATGATGCAACAGCCCTCTCTATGTCTGGTCTGGCCATCAGAAAGGGAGCACGGCTCGCTATGTAATACGTTGATTATGCGTTCTCTGGGAGTATAGAATGTATCAGTGGAAAACGGGAATGACTCTCTGTCTATGCCCCTGGTTCAACTGTCCTGGGAATCATTAATTTGCATAGTTGTGATGTGCCTTACTGACCACAAATTTCTGGTCACTTCCCATGCAGATGTATGAACCACCTCTATCCTTTTGTCACTATTCATCCAGAAAAATCATTGACCTGATCCTGATTGTAAAATAAAACAACCAGGTACTACACCTACAACACTTTGACCGCCACCACCCGACAGGTAGGTCAATTAATTCCTCCCCCACACATGTCACCGCCCTCCCCCCACCCCGCCCCAAATGCTGCCACCCATTCAGCTACATCAATTAACTCACTGTTATTCATACGGCCCATCCACGTACGACAATCAGCTCACTCTTAATGTCACTACCGTCGAATCATACACATTAGCTCACTGTTACTGTCAATATTCAAATAGTTAGGACGATTACCTGAGTCTTTTGTCACTTTCCATTTAGTTAGGTCATTGAACTCACACTTATTGTGACTATCCATTCAGTTAGATAACTGGCCTCAGCGATTCCAGGAGGCAGCTCACCACCACCTTCTCAAGAGGAAATATGAGTGAACAATAAATGCTGCCTCAGCCAACGAAGACCATATCACATGAAATGTTATTTGCAGAAATCTTAAGATATTTATATTATCTACTGAAGCAGTCCATGTCCACGTGCAGCAAGACCTGGACAATACCCAGGCTTGTGCTGACAAGTGGCAAGTATCATTCACACGACTCAAGTGTCAAGCAACGGCCCTCTCCAAGAAGGGAAAATCCAACCATCAACTTTTGATGGTCATTGACATCACCATGACTTACTCCCCCACTATAAATTCTCTGGGGGTTCCCATTGAACAGGAAGTCAACTAGACTCGCCATCTAAAAACCGCTGCAGTCCATGTGGTATAGGTACATCCACAGTGCTGTTTGGAAGGGACTTCTAAAATTTTGAGCCAGTGACGGTGAAGGGACGGTGCTATATTTCCAAGTAAGGATGCTGAGTGACTTAGAAAGGGTCTCCCATGTGGGGGTGTTCCCATCTAGCTGCTGCACTTGTATTTCTAGGTGGTAGTGGTCGTTGATTTGCAAGGCCCTGACTAAGGAAGCTTCCTGAACCCCTGCAGTGCCCTTTGTAGATGGTACACACTGCTGCTACTTAGCGTCAGTGGAGGAGGGAATGCATGTTTCCGGATGTGGTGCCAATCAAGTGGATTGCTTTGTCGTGGACGGCGTCCAGCTCCTTCGGTGTTGTAGAAGGTGCAGTTTTCCAGGCAATTAGGGAGCATTGCATCAAATTGCTGCCTTGTGTCTGGAAGATGGTAGAAAGGTCTTAGGGAGTCAGGAGGTGGGAGTAAGGAGGTGAGTTAGTCGTCCAATGGCTCTTTGCCTCTGACATGCTCTTACAGCCAGATTATTAATATGAATATTCCCATTCAGTTTCGGCCAATAAGAACTCCCACTAGGTTGTTAGTGGGGCTTTCAGCGATGATAATTCTTTTGAACATCAAGGCGCAATGGATGTTCCAGTAGCAACTAATTGTGGGCAATAATTGTTGGCCCAGCCACCGTAGACAACACCCCATGAATGAATAATATAAAATGTTGAAAAAGAAAATGTAACGTTGTTTATATTATCTACATACGTTATTTTCTGATATGATCCACCATCTGCCTTTCCCACAGGGACTCTAGGGCTTTATGCAAAGCCCACAGCCTGAAAGGCTTGTATTCACATGTGCTTCTTTTTATTTTTTTTTCTACGTGGGACAGGCGGTAGCTCAAAATCCATCTACTTAGAGCATCTCGCGGCAGCGTGACCAGACCATTCCACACCATTACAGGGATAAGGGAAATCTGGGCACTTAGGGACCGAGTGGCCTCGATCAGCTTGCTCCAGCCACACAGTGGGCCATCAGAGAGAGGGCGATGTTAATCACGTTCCCCAGTATTTATCAAGAGTTTTGGGCCACACTGCGAGCACGGTGCATCTTCTAACTCCAGGTAAAGGGGAAACTGCTTTGGGCAATGGCCACACCGCAGGAGTGAGGAAGAGGCCAGGCCTGAGACATGAACAGCAACAACAAGAGTGCCTCACAACTGATCACCAGGTTCTTACTCGCAATGGAGCGGGAGCATTCCTCCCTATCACTCAATTTATGCACACACACGCTCCGTCAAGTTTCGAACGCCTGTACTTGTCCCTCCGAAACATATCCTTAGGGCGGTCAGGCAGCTTGGCCCGCCTGGGATACTATCTCATCTTATGCCCAAATCCTTCCTGATGGACTCTTCTAAGAGATCTATGTAATGGTCAAACAGAAGAGGGGAGGCGGGGCTGCACTGCCTAACTGCAGATTTAGTTCTAAAGCTTTCTGATTCCCACTCATTGCTTAAAGCTGCACTGCTGATGTTTTTGGCGGAGCAGATGGATCTAGCTATTGGTTCATTCTTCAACACCATTTTTGGAGAGCATATCCACGATGTAAGCCTGTGGTAAACTGTTAAAGGCCTTCTCTTGGTCCCGGCTGAGCAGGAAGGAGTCCAAACTCCTGTCACATACATATTATATTGCCCAACTTTGAAATGTGGGACTACCAGGACTCGTCAAGTCGTGTACAGAGCAGGCCTGCTCAGAGCGATCACCAACTCCAGAGCAGACCTGACTCGATTGACAATGAAATTCGACAGAATTTTTATTTTGCGTTCAACAATGAAATAGCCCACTAATTTCTAATCTCCTCCCTTTCGACATTCCGCTTTTAGATTAGAGTTATGATGCATTTCCTCAAATAATCTGTCATGCTGCTAGCAAGGATCATTCTTTCGGACACATCCAGCTGGTCTGGGCCATTCAACGCCACAGAGCCGAATACAACTCAGCTGGTAAGCCAACACTTCATGCATTTTTAACCTTCACAAAGGACTCAAGGGCCAATGTCAGTTCATCCTGAGTTCATTGTTTGTCCAGATTCTCCTGGGTATTATACTCTAAGACGTCGGTGATAGAGTAACGGAAGGACTGGAAGGCTTTGCTGTGTCTGGGCTCCACATCATAAAATCTGGCATCAAAGGATTTGTTGACCATCAAAATAGCGGGCTGCGATAACGTTACCAAACCATCATCTCATTAAGGATACTGATCAGGGAGTATTCTCTGCAAGAAGAAAGAGACTCAAAGAGGGGTTTCAGTGTTCTCTAACATTTTAACCCGTCTGGTGTTCCTCAATGGACTATGCGGTCAGCAGTTGTACATTCTGCTTCCATCTCCCCCTGCCACAATTCTGGTCTACCATTTAGTTAGAATCAACCAGTGGCAAGCAGTTTCCTGAAAATAACACCGCTGGCTGCGTGAAAGGACCGAGGTGCGCATGCTTGCCTCTTGCCATCCCCTCTCTGATCCATTCCACATCCAGGGCGTTAGGTCCCCATGACTAGATTTGCCACATGAGTGATGAGTATTGGGCTGCCAGGCATAGATGAGGTACTCAAGGGCTTCTGCGATAGGGACGTAAGAAGGCGTTTGGAGGATGATTCCTTTACCATCAATCTTGAGTGTCAACTTGGCCTGGCATTTGCTGTTCGAAATCATATAGGCATTTTTGACCATGTTGCAATTCCCATGTTTGTCAATCTACCTGGCGAGGAAGATCATCACATCAGTGACAGCAACATCAGATTTTTAGAGTTGGACAGACGCCACATGGTGCGCTTGTGAAGGCAGAGCAAAGAGTGGCTCCACCATAAGGATTCTCATCTGTAGATGGTCTCTCATCTCCATGAACACGGTAAGGAACTTGGCGCAGGCAGCAACATCTTGAATGTCAGATGGAACATCCCGCGCTCAGGAAGACCTGCACACAGTATATCACTGCAACTTTAAATCCACAGGATTGCAAAGACGTTCACAGAATGAGGAAGGCACGTTCGACAAGTGTACCTCATTCCTTGTACTTCGCTGCCACCCTCACAGTGTTTCTTACCCCCTGGTTAGGGGATCGACTGGCTACTGCCATCGCCTCTTTAAGTTTCCGATATTAGACACTGACGCCTGCACGTGAAGAAGCAATAGTTAAGTCCAGATAATGCAATTGACCGTATCCAAACATGGTCTAAAGTGGAAAATATCATCACTGTGCATTAGCTCAGATATCTGGTACAGATATATACTGAAAAAAAATCATTGTAAGAAAGGAAGTAGTTATATACTGCAATTGGTTCTTTACTTTCCGGTCATACCCAATGGGCCGACACCACTTCCGATATTTATGTTGGGAATATCAAGGTTAGAGAGGAGGTTAGCCATGTAGAGTATCATGGTATCTTACCATATGAAATGAATGTGCGGAATTATATAATTGGAAGCTGTCTGCGGTGTTGATGCACTCCAAGGGAAAAAACGTGTACCTTTGGGATGGGAAAAAAACAGGGTCAGCTGACCTTTGGATTTAACATTACAGAAGGAACTTGTACATTGGTGCTAAGGAGGATAATGTTTAAGCTTACTCATCTAGCTGATGCAAGGGATGGAGTGTATTGCGTTACCACATAAAGGAGCTGGTGTCAATATGGGCTGAATTTATTCTGTTTATTATTGTAATATATCTTTTGTATGGCTTATGTCGCAGACATAGAGAGCAGGAGCAACGGACTTAAAGCAATAAAAATAGATGCAAGTGTAGTTATATACACAAAAAATCAAAATCATTCGCTGAAAGGGTGGATGCTGTCGGGCAGAGCATCGTTTAAATGTTATTACATTAATTGCTATTAATGATGACAATGTGTTTTTGCTTCTATTACATTAATGCATGTAAGCTCTTGGTGGTGGAGTGTTGGAGGCAGGGTTCACCTGTTGGTTATAAGAGGATAGAGATATGGAGAAGGACCTTGACTTCAGACATCCCTGAGATTTAAATTGATCTTCTAAAAATAAAGAGTGCTTCAATTAAGCAGACAGACACACACTCACACACACACAAAACACACACTCATACTTTCACACATACTCACACACACACACTTATACACCACACATACAAACACTTACACACATGCATACACGTCATGCCAGGTCCCCGAGGTGTGGCTTGCCTCATGCAAGTCGCCAACATACACTGAAGGAAACAATGGCCACGCGGGAATGCGTACATGCCCTTCTTCCTGCCCCAGGACACTGCGTTCGCACCCATTTTTTGCATGTAACTGAAGACAGTGATAAGAGCAGCACATCCCCATGTAGTGGTGGTCGTGGATGCTGAGAGGCGCGTTAACATTCCATTTGGAGGGTCCGATTTAAGGTATCAACTTGTAAAGACAGGACCAGTGTCAGGAAGATGTATCAAGAAACACCCCTCAATGGCATTGATACGCCGTTCGGTAGAATGGTTTGGGCAGCCATTGACGTCGTGCCAGGAGGCCTGATGAAGGCACAAACACCTGAGTTGTGGCAAAGCTTGCAGGATTTCTAAACAACCCGCGGCGTTGTGAGCATTTACTCTTACTTATAGATTTAACAACGGAGTTAGATATTTAGTGAGACAGTATCAAAATTATTGTGTGCCAAAAAGTGGTGACCAGAACCTTTAAGCGAGAAAGATGTGGATGCTATTGTTGAAGCATGACTAGAGACCAGAAGCCCTAATATGTCGTGTAATGACTCTTTCTTCAAAGGCTCCCCTGCGGCACCTGATAATTGAGAGGAGGCAGGAGAGGCTTTAATTAACAATCGCTGCAGAAATTGTGGCAACTGTTGGGACATTGCTCCGCACAAATGGTTTTCAACATTCATTCAGCAGAGTGGAGGAAATGAGGGATAAATGAAATGCAGAGGGACCCGTTGAATCCAGATTCCTGTGGTAGATATTCTGGATGTGTATGTGTATACCTGTCGGTCCTACCGTTTTCTAGAAAGTGAGAGAGAAAGGAGAGAGCGAGGGGAAAACAGAGACAGAAAGAGGGAATGGGATGGGGGGGAGGGGGGGGCGTAGGGGGTGCGGCGGGGTGGCGGGGGGGGGTGGGGGGGTTGGTGACGGAGAGTGAAGGGGAACCAACGATTTAGAGTGAAAGGGTCGGAGAGTGAAGGGGAACCAACGATTTAGAGAGAAAGGAAAGAGAAGTTTGGGAAACTGTGATAAAATGTGATAACGAAAAGTCTGAGGGGCAAACAGGGAGGGAGAAATAGAGGAGAGAGTGAGGGCAGAACAGAGAGGTAAAGGGAAATCTAGTGGTTGGTGGGTGGGGGTTGGTGTTTGAAGGGAGATAGGACCTTAGGGGCCACAAGTTTGTAGTAGCTGCCCAGGTCCAGTTACATCCTTCCAGAAGTATTGATTTGCACAAATGAAAATCCGGGATTGGTGATTTTAAAAAGGTGTCCCGAAGGGATCAGTTTCTTCATCCCAGTTAAAGCACGTCGTTTAACCGTTTGTGGGTTCAGAGGCGTACGTCGGCCGGGGTGACCCTGGGCTCGTAATGCCCCCAATGTGATAGAGGGGTATGGAGCAGGTTTGTGCCGAAGGCAGGGCTGGCTTTCCGTGTCCTTGCTTAATAGTAACTCATTGGCAATTGTAGGAATTTGCTGTGATCACTATTTCCTAGCCCTTGTGCCCACTGACCTCACTCTCTCCCTCTCTCTCTTGTGCTTAGCTGTTTGAATCCACATTTAGTACATTATTAAATGTAAAATAAAAACAACATTGTGATTTGTAACTATGTTAATTGGGGGAGCGGATGTGATCAGGTGTGGAAGGAGTTTGCCACATTTGCCACTTTACCCTTACCATCTATCAGGTTTAGAGTGCACTTTATGTATAGGGGAGCTTGTTCAGTTTGACTGGAGCTGGTTCTTGACCCTGAGGTTTTAGTGCAGGCTCTGTAGGTCGGAGTCAAAGAGTTAAAACGATTCAATCTGCAGCTCTTTTCGCTGTCTGACGTTCCGGACAGAATTTACCCCTTCAATCGACAACTATGAATCAGATTTGTCTGGAAGTTAACACTTTGCTGCTTGTGGGACTTTGTTGTGTGCCCACAATCCCTGCAGCCTTCACTGTAGAAAGGGGAGTTGGAGGGAGAACAGGAAGAGAGTTTAAAGCAGAGGGGACTATATGGGGAAATCACGAGGAGGCTGAGGGTCATGGTTCTGGGGGTATCCGATGACCTAGTCACCTCCAAGCCCCCTCACCCACTTTCTTCCAGAAGGGTGGAGTAGTTTTATAAATAAAACTGGGACTTTGAGAGGGTGCATCCCGGGCTTTTGTTGTGCTATGTTGTTTAATAGACATCATCCCACCCTGACCTTTCATCAATACTCACCTGATGCACTTTCATCTGGCATTTCTCGCGATGTATTGTGTGGAAAGTCACTGTGCACAAAAAAAAATGCAGGCACTGTAGACAGTTGATTGGATTGAGGGTTGAATAATATTTCAAACTACTTTATTCAGAAATGTCTATCATTATCTCTTTCACTCCTTCTCTTTCTGCATCTCCTTCCAATCCACGCGGGAGAGAGAAACGGATAGAGACAGAGTGTAGGTAAGGAGAGAGAGAGAGAGCGAGAGCGTTAGAGAGAGAGAGAGAGATAAGGAGTGAGAGGAAAGAATGACAGGGATAAAGCCGAGCTTGAGGGAAGGAAAACCGGAAAGATAGGGGAGAAATTACGAACAGTAGAGTGAGATAGGGACAGAGAGAGAGAGAAAGACAATAGATTGAGGAATAAAAGAGAGTAGGAGGCGGAGTGACAGTGATTGAAGATACAGTGAGTGAGAGAGAATTAGAGATATGCGGAGAGAGAGGGAAACAATCAGACGGAGAGATGACTGTTTTATGGAAAGCAAGAGAGGGAGAAGGACAGAGGGAGCGACAAATGCAGGAGAGTGGCTGAATGGACACGCAGTATCTGGTGCGTGTTTGTGTGTGTGTGGGTGTGTGCGCTGGATGGGACAAATTACCAATGCGCAAATATCCCTGGTGCGACTGGCTGTGGGATTTTGCTGTGCAAAATTCCCTATAGTTTTTTTTTCTGAAAAGCAACATTAAAAACTAATTTATTCATCGACCGTGGAATGTTTCCAAGGGCCTGGAATTAAATTTGCAAATAGGATGATTCTCTCTAGAGACGCGTTGTCACTCCCGAATAATTCCTGGTTTTAGGTCCATTGGCACATTGGGCAGATCAAGTTTGTTGGCTGGGCGGAATATATGGGGGTGGTTGTTGGAAGCCATCACCAGTTTTATCACCATCCCAGTTTCAAATATGGAACTTAGACCATTCTGACAATTTGGGGGTGATGGGGAATGTCACCTTTTAAATAAACATTACTGGTTTTGGGATCTTGTTGTGCACACCTTCGTTGCAGCCTCGACTAAACTTTGAGCGTAGTGATTCTACTCCAGGTGTTTTTTACTGAGGGCATGCTTGTGTGTTGTTACCATTTCCCCCCAATCTCCCCGCTCCCTCACACCTAACTACCCAAATAATTCGCAGACATATAAAACGTGGCCAGAGTCTGTCACTACTTATAAGTATGAAGTGGAACACTCTTCAGAGTGCATTTCAATCATGGTTCGCCCGACACAAAGATTATAGGGACAGAAACATCAACAGGGCTAAACGGGAACAGGGTGGGTTGCAGTGAATGGTAGAGGGGCAATCCTGGACTCAGTGAGTAAAGGATGATATCAATGGTTTGGATACATGAACAGAAAACTGGCGAATGGAATTAATTTCGTTGAAATCTGAGTCAATGCATTTTGCAGACGCCAAAAGAAGCAATTAACTCAATAATCTTGCAGGAGATTGAAAATGGAATTTGAACTTAGAAACATTGGAATGCATGCCAACATTTTCCTGAAGGTGTCAGGACAGGTGGATAAGTTCGTAAAAATCAGGATGGTGTCTTATTTTTTTAATTTGACGAGGTAATGAATAAATTAGCAAGGACCTTATGCAGGAACTGTAAAAGGAAATCTGTCTATACCACTGCTGGATTTTTATTTTTATGTCGTCCTGGAAGAAAAGCATTGATGTCCAGAGAGTCCAGATGAGACGTACAAGAATGTTGACAGAATTGGATAAATGCGGCTATGAAGAAAGATTGAATAGGCTGGTATGGTTTGCCTCTGAACTGAGAAGGGTGAGAAGTGACCTAATTGAAATGTGCATCATCATATGAAGCTTAGATAGGATGGACAGGAAAGACATGTTTCTCCTCGCGGAGTAGTCAATTGCCAAGGGGCAAGATTTAAGTGGATTGGTGGAAGAGTTAGAGGAGGCATGAGGAAATAGATTTTCGCCCAGAGGGCAGTGGGTTCCGGAATTCGATGCCCGGGCTGTTGGCGGAGGCAGAAATTCTCAACTCATTGAAAAGGCAAATGGAACAGCACAAGGAGTCCTGTAACCTGCTGGTGTACGGAAAGATTGCTGGAAGATTACATTGTCGAATTTATATTTTCAGTATTTGCAGACACGATTGACTGAATGACCTCTTTCTTTGCCGTGGCATTTCCATGTTTCCAAGGGACAGAAGAGGGAGAGTCCTGAACGGAGATGGTGTGTGGTGTGGAGGGTTGAGGAATGGGAGAGGGATAATCGTGGACTGAGTGGATATGTGGTTGTTGGCGGCGTGGATGGAGAGGGGTAGCCCTTGACTGGGCGTATATGTGGTAAAGGTGGGGCGGGGGTCTTGGGTGGTAAATGGGTAAGGGACAACACTGTGCTGGGTGGCAGTGGGGAGGTTGTGATGATGCCAATGGGAGAAGGACCATCAAGGACCAATTAGGAATGGGATGACATGAGCTGGGTCAGGCAGTTAGTTACAGACAACGGAAATAAATCATTATTGTTTTTGCCTATTTTTGCAATGAGGCAGTCAGGAAAAAGAAGGGGGACATCAGAATTAATGGAATGGGTGCTTCCTCATTATTGGGGCTTGAAACTACCTCATGGTGGACTCCTCATAATAATGTGTGGAGGGAATACTGAGCGGGAACCAAAAAGATTGAGGAGGGTCTATACATTCCAGCATCAGCAATTTAAAAATAAAGTGTTGCTCTTTCTCTCTCTTTGGGAGTTTGAGACTACATCTCCCCAGCCAAGCATCAGTGCCTGCAGTTCTACGTCTCTGTCTCAACTCTCTCAACATTTCCGTTTCCACGTTTCCCCTTCACTAACTCTCTCTGTCAAAGTGACTCCCAGTCTCCCTATATTCATTCTCTGTCGCTGACAATTACTCTTTCATTGTCATTCCGTCTCTCTCTTTCTGTTTCTATATGCCTATCAATCTCACTCTGCTTCGCACTTATCCTCTAGCTGTCTCTTCCCCTAACTTTTTGTCACACCGTCACTCTTGTCTCTACATCAGTCTCTCCCTCGCTTTCGATCTTTCTATATTTGTGTGTCATGCTCTTTTCCTCTCTCTCTCTCTTTGTCGCTCCCTCTATCTTTCCCTAATCGCTATCTCTCTCTGGCTCTCTCTCTCACACACTCTCTCTTTGTCTCTCTCTTGGTGTCTTTCTCTGTCTCGAAATCTCTTTATGCACATATTTATCCCTCTCTGCCTCTGCTTCCATCTCTGCCTCAATCTCTCTGCATATTTTATCAGCCACTCTGTCTCTCTTTCTGTCTCTGTGTGTCTGCCTCCCTCTCTGCCCATCAATTCTGTCTTTGCCTCCGTGCCTCTACCTCTCTCTCTCTCTCTGTTTCTCTCCTCAATCTCTCTCCCTTTCTCCCTCTTTGCCTCCCTCTGTCTCCCTGCCTGACTCTGTCTGTCTCACTCTCTGTATCTATCTTCTCCCCCTTCTCTGTCTCTCTCTCTCTCTATCTCTCTCTCTTTTTCTCTCCCCCTCTCTCTCTCTCTCTCTTACACTCTCTCATTTTCTCTCTCTCTTTCTCTGTCTGTCAGTCTCTCTGTATCTCTTTCTCCCTCTATCTCTCTGCCCGATTCCTCTTTAACCCGCAACGTTTACCATGAACCAATGACCTCTACCCCCCTTGCTATATATGACCTGGTGCTCTCGGGGAACTTTTTTCCCGCTTTCCATAAGAAGGTTTCCAGACCAACCGAAGTGAGCAGATGCAATCATGGACCAGCAGCTGAGCCAATGGGTTGACAGAGATGTCTGGAGGTGGGGGGTTTGCAACAATTATGCAGAGGAATCGAGCTGACCGACAGCCAGTCTGACCGAAGGGAGTGTGGAGATGGTCAGAGGTCGGCTTCAAGCCCATTCACTGACCGATAGTGATGAGGGACAGACAGCCCGGCCAATAGAATGTCAGTGATTTTATGGCTTTTTATTCAGTCAAGTCGGTGAGGGGTATTCCTGGTCAATGAGAGGGCATATATGTTTGGTATTGCTTTAATTTCTATGCGATCAACGAGGGGCTTCCATGATGGACAGGCAACACGTCCATTCACACCCCAGTGATTGAATTCTTCACAACATTGAATGAATTGAAAAAGTGTAGTGAAGGGATATTTCAGCACTTTCTTCAACTACCTTCTGAACGGAGTCTGTGTCAACGTGTAAATCGCAGTGTTAGTGCAGCAGCTGAGGAGCTGCAGCATGAAGCCCAGTTCCACAACAAATTCAGCTAAATAAACAAAATAAAACCCCACCATCCGCCACCATATAGAAAAAAAAAATTCAACAGTGTACATAACATATCAAATTGGCCAAGATCACAAACAATAAAATGATGGATTTACTTCGACTCTCCATCTCTCAGTCTTTGGGACTCTGCCCACTGCTATCAGCCCAGAGTCTGTTGCCGTCTCTGGTGCTCACTAAAATATGTCTGACGGTGAGAACATTGAGCAGCTGAATCAGGACAATTGGCACGCAGGGGGTTAGAATGAGATGGAGGAACTCGATTGTTGACCAGAAGAGAGAGAACCGAACATGTACTGTGATATCATAAAACATACGGATGTTCCTCAGCAAATAACAACCTGTCAAATTAATTTACCAGAATATTTTCCTTAAACAACTCAGCACAGCCACAGTTCCGAGAATCACAGCCGCCGTTTTCTCCATGCAATACTTTCTTTTCCAGTTTTGACAACAAATCGATCAAAGGCGAAAGTGAAGGTGAACCAGGCAGAACAGCCAATGGCTGCATAAAGCAGGGCACAGTGGTTATTACACACGGGGATACAATACTTAAAATGAAACTGCTCCCAAAAAACAATCGGAATGTGTTTCAATGTCAGGTCCAGGATAACGACCATTAGAACATATACTGCCATGGAAACCAGGCAACTATTGACACATTTTGTCAGAACACATTTTTGTAACTTGTCTATCAGAATTGTGATTAATTTCACTGCAGGGAAGGGAAATAAGCAATGAAATAATACATCACGATGGGGTAGAAGTTATAATTTTAATGGAGGAGTAGTTTGTATTTTCAACTGTGTAACTGCATCCTGTAATGCATAGCGCTAAATGAAGCTGAACGACCAAGGAGGTCGATTTGTGATATTTTGAAAGGAAGCAGTGATTAAATGCAAAGCAGTAGATATGAGGAGGAAGGTATGAAATACTCGTGTGACATAATAGGGGCAGCCAAAGTTCACTTGGAAGTGAACCAATAACGGGAGGACTCAGTGGTGATGGGAGAAGTAATGGGTGATGGTGACCTGATGTTGTCTTGGAAGAGTCAGCAATGCTGGGTTTATTAAAGACACTGGAGAGACGTTAGATACGTTTTATTATTTTCCCTCTTCTTTAATGATGTGCAAACACATGAACGCTCACTTTCTATCTCTAAAACTAACACAGATATATACACACAAGCTTCTCTATTGCAATTTGGGTTGGAAAATAAATGCTGTCCGTAGATTGATTTAAAAATAACCCCTCTCTCTCCATCTCTCTCACACACAAAGGCACACATGCACACTCACGGAGAGAAACACAAGCACACTTGCACATCCTCAAATATCCATGCACACACCCTCTTGCGGATGCACACGGACACTGACACACCTAGAACACACAGTCACAGAACTCACACATTCACACACACACACACATACACACATACACAGACCGTGAAATTTTCAGACAAACGCAATCTAAATCTGACTCGCCCACTTCTCCGTGCACAGAGACACCGATTGTCAAAGAATAGACACACACACACACAACAATACACGCGCAAATACACACACACACAAACAAACTCACGCACACAGACAGAAACAGATGAAGATTAAAATCTATTATGGATGTCAAATACAGGTGGGACATAACTGTTGTACTAGCTCGTGAAGCCCAATTCCAATAAATGATTTTTTAAAAAGCTATAACACGCCCACGCATACACACTGTTAGAAAATAGAGATAGTTCAAGTAAGTTGTAATTTTATTTGTGGGTGTTAGAAATTGGTTTTATTTTTAACGTTTACTTTTGATTGCTATTGCTGTATTTGTGTGTTAAGAAAGTGTCAAGTTGGGTTTTATTTTCATTTTTGTCAATCACCTGCATGTCAAATGACAGTTATGTGATTTGAAGCTAAGACAGGCAAACTAGGGGATGTAAAATTGGGCATTTGCCAAAAAAAGAGAGTTCTAGAGTGGCAACCCAGACCCCCACCCCCCGACACGCCACCGCCCCACAGAAAAGACACGGCTCCAGGCATACTGGAAGAATGGGGCAGAGAGCATATTCCATAATGAACAAAAAGTCCTTTATTCCAGAGGAATGGGCGCATTCTAGTTAAATGAAAGACAGAAATCTAAGAAAAAGGCCCTGTTAATTGAAGTTAAGAGTCTGGGGCAGAGAAAGGTTCCAAGCTATAATTTAAGGATTGAAGCTTAAAGATATAAAGGCTTGAGAGACCAGAAGGTGTGAGGAGACAACAGAAGTTCGTTAACTCTTTGTCTTGAGCATATGAAATTGTCGTGTACGGTTGGCAGCTGAGTCATTGAGAGCGATTGTCTGGAAGACAGCTTGAACGCATGTGTCCACCAAGGGGAGAGGAACATCAGAAGGAGATTTCGAAAACCTGGATATGAACCTTTGTGAATGGTTTCTGAAAGAAAGCAGCGATTTGGGAGAGCACTCCAAGGTGAGATGTTGGAGAGTGGAGATTGGGCACCCTTAAGTCAAAGACGGAGATCAGTGAGACCTTTTGGTCATGGTGTGACATGCATCTGGGGAGAGTTGATGAGAGATTCATAGCCTGTGGTGAGGGTGATATTCTCTCTTGGTTTCAGATTGTGAAGCACGTGACCACACACTGTCTTTTAGTTCACATGGACTGTAACCTTACTGTGGAAATCAAAGTATAAGGTAGCTTTTATGTCTTGTGTTATCCTTACAAAGCTATTTGGATCTTTCAAAGCATAGTTGTGTGTGAAGGAGTATTTGATAAATGTAATCTTTTCTTCTTTTAGCAAATGTTTTATTCTTTACATTGCACACACAACCACAAGGACACACACCAAAACTATCACAATCTATCTCTCTCTCCCTGTCTCTCTCTCTCCCTCTATCTCTCTTTGTCTCTCTCACACACACACACACACAAACATCGTCAGAGTCGAACACACACACATAAGCACACCCACACAGAACCTCTCAAAACTCTCTCTCACACATATACACATAACCACCCATGTCCAGATACACACACACATGGGCGTGTGCACATGCACACAAAAACACGTTAAGATGCGCATACGCAAATGCACAGACATGCATAGAAACAGAATAGACAAACACACACACTCAAATACACATATAGACATACACTTACATACACATTAACTCTGGCATGCACTCAGGCGATCGTGTAGATGTATTTTCGCTTCACTAGCAATTCAGACACCCAGGGTAATGCATTGGGAGCTCGTGCTCGAATCTCACCACGACATATGGTTGATTTAAATTCAATAAAAATCTTGAATTAAAAGTCTAATGATGACCATTAAGCAATTGCCGATATTTGCAGATAACCATCTGGTTTATTCATATCTCTTTAGGGATGGGGATTTGTGTTCTTACCTTGCCTGGCCTTCATGTGACCCCAGACCGAAAGCAATGTGGTTGACTGTGAATTTGCCTTGCAAACCACTCAGTTGTAAGAAACCGCTATGCAACAATATCTCAAAAAGGAAGGAAACCGGAGGGACACCCAGCACCGAAATTAGTACCAACAGCGGCAATCACGTTGCTGTCGACCCTGCAAAGTCTTGTTTCCTAACCTCAGTTGGTTAATGCCAAGATTGGTTCACCCATTATTCCTTCATGTTCAAAAGCATTATTATCGCTGAAATGCCCACTATAAACATCGTGGGAGTTGTTATTGACCAGATAGTAAACTGGAATATCCATATAAATACTGTGGCTACAGGAGCAGGTCAGAGGCTGGGAATCATGTGCCGAATAACTCACTTCGTTACTCACCAAACCATGTCCCCAATCTAGAAGGAACAATTCAGGAGTGTGATGGAATACTGCCCACATGCCTGTGTGTATGCTGCTCCCACAACACAGAGGTAGCTGGACGGCGTCCAAGACAAAGCAGCCCACTTGATTGGCACAACATCCAAAAGCATTCACTACCTCCACCACCGGCATCGAGTCGCAGGAGCCTTTACCAAGTCCAAGATGTCCTACAGGAAATCACCAACGTTCCTTTGGTGGCACATTCCGATCCCACGTCCATCACCAGCTAGGAACACGAAGGCAGCAGATATTTGGCAACTCGGTCGCCTGGAAGTTTCACTTCTAATTACTCGCCATCCTGACATCAAATTACATCACCGTCCTTTCACAGTCACTGGGTTAAAATCATGGAACTGCCTTCCTGACAGCTCTGTGGGTGTACTGGCACCACATGGAACACAGCAGTTCTAGTAGGCAGCTCAGCACCATCTTCTCAAGGGCAACCAGCGATGCACAATCAATGCTCGCCAACACACAATCACACACACACAGTAACACAGAAGCAAACATAAATGCAGAGGTATACTTCACGGAACATAAATACAGAAAAGCACACATAAACACACATTTTTTTACCCGCACACAAACACACTCAAATGCACAAACTCACACAAATACACGAATGCATAATCATAAATGCAAGCTCACAAACATTCACTCACTCAAAAACATTAAAGCACACAGTCTCTTTAACACTCTCTCGTGCACAAACCCTGATTGACTCACACATACTCACAAGCAAGCAATGATGCACACCTACACATAAACACAATGCCCACAAATGTTCACACAAACAGAAACATACAGACACACACACACTTGATGTGCATATGCACACACAAAAACGCATTGCGAAACACAACCACAATGTATCTTTCTCTCTGTCTCTCTCTCTTGTCTCTCTCGCTCTCTCTCTCTCAAACGCACACACATCATTTCTCTTTCGCACACTCATAATCACACACACACATGGATGCACAGACACACACATGCACACACATCCTGACACCGATATACGCTGTCACACAGACACTGCCACTCTCGAACAATCAACAGCAAAATCACACAAGCGCAAAAAACACACACACACATAGCAACGAACAATCTCATAAACAGCAACACATACTCGTACACATGCACTCATATAATCAAATACACACTCATACACTCACACACGCACATGCATGCACTCTCAAACAAACACACAGACGCAGACATAGATTGAAACAGACACAATCTCGCTCTCACACACACAGTAACACACACACAAACATACATATACAGGCAGACATACGGAAACACACATAGAGAAATGCACACATACTCACACATATTTTCACACCCACAGACACACACATTCTCAAAGATCGGCACCCAAACAATTATCTCTCTCTATCTCTCTCTATCTCTCTCTCTCTCTCTCTCTCTCGCACACACACACACAAAAGGCACAGGCACACATGCAAGCTCACAGGCAATCAGCCACTAACACAAACTATAGCACATATGCTCATGCTCTCTCTCATGCAAACATCTCAAGCAATCACACACACTCACCAAAACACAATGATGCACTTCGGCACGCAAATAGCAATACACACATATGCTCACACACACGCAAACATATAGACACACATTCTCACTTGCCCAGAAACACATTCATAAACACACGCACGCACTAACATAATATCTCTCTCTCTCCCTCTCTCTCTCATACACACATGCACGCTCACAACGCACACACAGAGACAGAGTTACAATCTAAAGGAGAATCAAACACACATACAAATATTATTTATCTCTCATACACACACAAACGCAAACACATAGGGATGCACAGTGACACACAAACCCTTCTCAAACATATATACTCTGTCACGGAATCACGGAATCACACATTGCAGAAGACACCCTTTGGGTCATCGAGTCTGCACTGACACGTGAGAAAGACTTGACCTACCAAACTAATCCCATTTACCACACTAGATCCTTATCACACAACACTATAACACTCAAATAGAAGCAACAGGAAAATCCCAAACACACAAAAACAACGGGCACACATGTCCACCAACAATCACAAGCACATTGACACAAACAAGTATACATGCACACACTTAATCTCATATACACACGCACCCATGCACACACACATACGTACACACACACACACACACACACACACAAATACACACACAGTTAAAAAAAAACACATGCCTTTACACACACATACAGAAAACGTACACGCGCGTTCCCAGCAGAAACACCAATAGAAAAACACAGAAGCATAAACATACAGGCACAAACACAGACAAAAACACACACACGCACACGGACCGACACACACACACATACACACACTCACACACACACACACACAAACGCACACACACACATGCACACATGTAACACACACGCACTTGCAACACATACACACACAAAGACACATTCAGAAATAGACACAAACAAGCACACACACACAACAACACATACAAAATGAATCGGAATCACACACTCAAAGGCAAATTCACAAAGAGAAACAAACACACATACGCTCTTTAGATACATCAACACAGAGAAAATATGAGCAGTAGAGAGGTATTCGGCCCTTCGAGCCCGCTCCGGTATTCATTATAATCACGACACAATAGCCTGCTCCCGTTTTCTCCCCATATCCTTTGATTCCTTTTTTGCCCAAAGAGCGAGATCTATCTCGTTCTTGAAACAATACAATGTTTTGGGCTCAACTACTAACTGTTGAAACGAATTCCATAGGCTCACCACGCTCTGTGGGACTAAATGTCTCCTCATCTCAGTCCTAAATGATCTAGCCCGTTTCCTCAGACTGTGACTACTGGTTCAGTACTCCTCAACCATCGGGACCATCCTTCCTGCATCGACCCTGTCTGGTCCTTTTAAAGGTTCCTATGTCAAACCTCCTCATTCTTCACAACTCCTGCGAATATAATCATAACCGGCTCTATCGTTCCTCATATATCAGACCAGTTATCCAAGGAATCAGTATGGAAAACCTTCTCTGCACTCCCTCTATAGCAAAAACATCCTTCACCAGGTAAGGCGACCAATTGGGCACATACAATTCCAGATATCGTCTCACCAAGACCCTGTATAATTGCAGCCGGCATCCCTGCTCCTGTACTCAAAATGTCTCGCTATGAAGGAAAACATGCGAATGGACTGCTTTACCGTTTACTGCACCTGCACGTATCACTTTAGTGACTGGCGTACGAAGGCGCCCAGGTCACGTTGTACATTCCCCGCTCAGAATTTTTTTCCATTGAGCTAATAAGCTGCCTTCCTGTCTTTGCTACCAAAGTGGATAACCTTACATTTATCCACATTATATTGCATCTGACATGTATTTGCCCAATCAGTCAGCTTGTCCAAATCACACTGAAGCATTTCTGCATCCCCCTCACTGCACACACTCCCAACCATCTCTCTGCCACTTGCAAATTTGGAGATATTTCATTTAGTTCCCTCTTCCGAATCATTAATATATTTTGCGAATAACTGAGGTACCTGAACCGATCCCTCCGATACACCAATAATCATTACACTCCATTCAGTGAAAGTCCCGTTTGTTCTTATATTTTGTTTCCTGCCTGCCAACCAGTTTTCTTTCCATCTCAATACGCTACTTCCAATCCCACGTGATTTAAATTTACACGTTAATCTCTTATTTGGGACTTTGTCAAAAGCCTTCTGAAAGTCCAAATAAACCATTTCCACTGGCTCCGCCTCATCAACTGGACTAGTTATATCGTCGAAATATTCCAGTAGATTTGTGAAGCATGATTTCCCTTTCGTCAATCCATGCTAACTCTGTCCGATTCCGCCAATGATTTCCAAGTGCTCAGATATATAATCATTTAGAATGGAATCTGGAAAATTTCCCCACTACTGAATTCAAGCTGACTGCTCGATAATTCCATATTTTCTCTCCACCTCCATTCTTAAATAGTGGGGTTGCATTAGTTACCCTCCAAACTGTAGAAAATGTTTCAGAGTCTACAGAATCTCTGAAGACGACCGCCAATGCGTCCACTATTTCTAGGACCATTTGTTGTGTAGATTTTCATGCCCTGGGGATTTATCGGCCTTCAACCCCATCAAATTCTCTAACACAATTTCCCTAAAAGTACTGTTTTCTTTCAGTTCCTCCAATTCACTGAACCCTGTGTTCGCCAACATTTCTGGCATGTTATTTGTATCCTTCTTCATAAAGGCAGAATCAAACCATGTAATTAGTTGGTCAGTCAATTTTTTGTTCCCCATTATAAATTCCCTTGTTTCCTACTGAAAGGACCAAGATTTGTCTTAACCAATCTTTGACTATTCACATACCTATAGACGGTTTAGTAGTCAGTTTTTATTTACCCCGCAAGCTTTCTCTCATACTCCATTTTCCCCTTCTTAATTAATCCCTTGGTCCTCATTTGCTGAATTCTAAACTGCTCCCAATCCTTAGGCCTGTTGCTTTTTACGGCCAAGTGGTATGCCTCGTCCTTGGATCTAATGCTATTTCTAATTTCCCTTGTAAGCCATGGGTTGGTCACATTTCCTATTTTACTTTTGTGCTAGTCAGGGTTAGGGTTAGGGTTAGGGGTTAGGGTTAGGTTTTGGGTTAGGGTTAGTTGTTGCTTTTGATTTCTCTGCCTATCACTTTTCTTATTCCACTCCTTTTCTTTTGTTTTTGTACTTGATTCCTCGTCCTCTGACTCCTTGCATAGGCTCCCATCTCCCTGCCATTTTCGTTTAAGCCCTCCCCAACAATTCTAGCAAATAATCCCCCTAATGTTTCAGCTCCAGCCCTGCCCAGTTGTAACCCACCAAATTTGTACTGGTTCCACCTCTCCCTGAAGCGGTCCCAGTGTCCCAAGAGACTAAAACTCTCCCCCAACACACCATCTCTTCAGGCACTTACCTACTATATCCTGCTTATGCAACTGTGACTAGTAAGTGGTACTGGTAGTAATCCTGAGACAACTACCTTGAGGGCCCAATTTTCAATTTAGATCCTAACTCCTAATATTCTGCTTGTCGGGTAACCACATTTTTTTATGTTTGTCGTTTTTAGCAAAGTGTACCAGGACTAATGGATGATCACCCTCCTTGCCGGAATGACCGATAGCCGCACAGGGACTTCCTTGATTCCTGCACCAGGGAGGCAACATAGCATCCTGGATTTTCTTTTGTGGCCAAATAAGTGGTTCTATGTTTGCATTACAATTGAGTTCCTATAACAATTGCGCTAATTTTATTCCTCCCCTGTGCAACAGAGCCAACTGTGCTGCAACGAAAATGTGCAGATCCCCTCGGGCTGTTAGCCTAATGGGGAAATTATATTGTAAATCTCAACAGTATTGCGAATGTACTGAGGCAAATCAGACTGCGACATGGGGAATAGTAAAATTCTACTGCACCTTCTGTAATGTTCAATTTGAAGAGTTTTAGTACGAACTTATTATGAATAAAGGTTTCTGGAAATTTAAATTAAGAAAATATGTATACCCAACGTGCTATGTGTTCGAAGAAGCAAGTATAATTTTAATGTAAATAATTACATAGTGTAAGTAATGTCATCATAAGTTAAAAGCTTAAAAATATTGTAAATAACAGCCTTGTCACTAAGGTTAAATATTTGACTGGTAACCGAGGTACATTGTTTAATTTATATATTTTTTTCTGGCCATGTATAATACTCCTTTGTTCAACTTCGGCACAGATTGGCTCGTGTTTCATTACATTATACTTTGCTGCTTTTAGAGAACAGGACGTATTGTGTTGTGCTGTCAATGGCCACTTAAACAGTCATTGCAAAATAATTTATGGTATTGAATTAAATTAAATGTGTCTGCTATATTCCCGGTTTGCCATTTTAATTGATTATTTTAAATGCCTAAACATGGCTGAGAAGTGTGAACGACCCCCGTCCCCACTCCTCAGAGGGACCAAACTATCTCCAAATACACATATGTTCAACCTTGGGTTTGGTTTGAACATTCGATGCACAGATTTACCCCATATCGCACTGGACATAGAGCGTATCTAATTTCAACTCTCCGGCTATATTACCAAGGCAAGTGGAGTCCCGAACCAGCAGGGAAGCCAGGCAACTTTTACTGTGCAGGCACATGTTGCTTAAACTTGGCAGGTCACCCTTTTGGGCGTGGGGCTGGTGAGCCCATCGGGGGCTTTGGCCACACCTAGTAGCTCCTAGAAAAGTTCAATCAAACTTGTTAGTCATCATCCGTCCCTAATAATGGAAAACTGCCTTTAATTTCTTAATCCTTGCCTCTCCAAGTGGAGATTAATTCATTCCCTCAGGTTGTTTTCCAAAATTTTCCAGAACACTGATGTTAAACTCTCAGACTATAGTTGCCTCGTTTACCCCTACCAGCTTTCTTGAAAATGGTACTAGTTTCGCTGTCCTCAAGTCTTATGCCACCATTCTTGTTGCCAGGGAGGATTTGGAAATCAGTGGCAGGGCCTCTGTAATCGCATCCTTTGCCTCACACTGCAGTGAGGATACATTTCATTTGGACCTTGAAATTTATCTTCTTTATCAGCCCGTTAAAACGTTATCTCCTCCTCCCTTTCAATGCTAATTTGTTCAACTATATCACAGTGCACCGCCATCAACTCGATACCTACATTGTCCTTCTCAATCATGAGTATAGATGCAAAACATTCATTTAGATACTCGCCTATGCCTCCTGTTTACTTACACAGATTGCCCCTTTGGTGTCAAAAGGGCCTTAATCTTTCGCAGGCTATTCTTTTTCACTAACATACTTTTAAAACCCCTTGGGAATATCCACTATTTTACCCGACTATGTTTTTGCGTACCCATTCTTCGCTCTCCTATTTTTTTTTTAACTAACCCACAGCACGTGCTAATATCGACTTGGTCTTCCACTGTTTTGAATGGTCAGTATCTGCCAAGAGCTGTCCCATTTTGATATATACAATCCTTTACATTCCGCGTCATCCAGATTTAATTGGATTTGTTGGTCCAAACCTTCTCCTTTACTGGAACATGATAGGCTCTGCACTCTCACGCTCTTATTTTTCAGTTTGCACACGAACAGGAGAGTGAGCACATCCTGCGTGTTGTCAAGCCAGAGCTCAGAATTTGGTGCAAAGCGGGAATTTAACTGGTAAGCATTTCTATTTAATATCTCGTTTTTTAAAAAAATATTTCAGTAGTCTAGTTAAACGGTTGGTAAATTAGCTAACTGTGTGACATTTAACTGTCAATCTTTAGAAGTTTGATTAGGGCCGGAAAATGTGTTAATTATTATTTGAAGGTTAACCTCTGGTGAGCCAACTCAGTTCGATTTAATAAAGGGACTATCTGGAAGCACGCTGCAGTGTGCTTCGACAAGAACTGGAGAAGTGAGCACAACAAGAGTGGGACAGAGCCAGAGTGGGTAATCGGAATTTGTAGCAAAGCGGGAATTCGGTTCATAATTAGTGAGGTGTTCTTTGCATTTTTTCCTTGCTATCGAACTTTTTAAATCTTCAGAGTGTGCTGCAGCAGGATAGGCTATAAGGGCAAGTCAGATATTTAATACGTTAATCGCTGGTAGTTTAATGTCTTTTAGTGGTTTATAGTTTGCATATTCTAAGGTAACGAGGTTCAGGAAAGGGCCCTAGAGTAATTGACTTAAAAGGTTTAATTTAATTGGATAAGTCATGGCAGGAGCGCTCAAAGCCGTCGTGTGCTCCTCGTGCTGCACGTGGGAAGCCCGGGACATTTCCAGTCCGGGGACCAGAATGTGTGCAAGAAGTGTGTCAAGATGCAGCTCCTTGAAGCTCGGATTTCATAGTTGGAACGGCGGCTGGGGGAATTGTGGAGCATCCAATTGCCTGAGAGCATCGTGGATAGCATGCTTAGAGAGGTGCTCACACCGCAGATGAAGTGACTTGATGATGGAATGGAATGGGTGACCACCAGTCAGTCCAAGAGAAACAGGCCGGTAGTTCAGGAATTCCGTGGGGTCCCGCCCGCATATCGGTATTCCATTTTGGAGGGGGATGAGAGCGCTGGATTCCTCCTGGGAGTTCGGACAGAGCCAAACTTCTGGCACCACACGCAACCTGTCTGTTCAGGAGGGGAGGAAGGGACTAAGATCAATTGTAATAGGGGTTTATGTAGTTAGAGGAACAGATAGGAGCTACTGTGGCCGTCAATGTGTCTCCAGGATGCTATGTTGCCTCGTTGGTGCCAGGTTCCGGGATGCCACACAACGCCTGCAGGGCATCCTGAAAAGGAGGGTGATAACGCAGAGTTCATGGTATATGTGGGTACGAATGACATAAGTAGAAAGAGGGATGAGTCCCTGCATCAAGAATTCAGGGTGTTAGGCAGTAGACTCAAAAGTATTTCCACTCGGGTTGTAATCTCTGGATTACCCCCAGTGCCTCGTGCTTGCGAGCTCAGAAATAGGAGAATTGTGCAGAGGAATATGTGTTTTAAGAGTTGTAGCAGGAGGGAGGGTTTTAGATTCCTGGATCAATGGGACCGTTTCTGGGGCACGTGGGACGTATGCAAGCAGGGTGGACTACATCTGAACCACACCGGGACAAACGACCTTGTGGGCGTGTTTGCTAGTGCTGTTGGGAGGAGATGAAACGGATTCGGCAGGGGGAGGGTTCACAGAATGTGAGCAGAATAGAGACACATCATAATACAGCAAAGTTATTAAGTCAGAGGGAGTGCATCTGTAATAAGGTTCAAGGGAGTAAGGGAAGGCTGGATGGCCTATACTTCCATGCTAGGATTATTAAAGGTAAAACGGATGAGTTAAGGGTTGACATTGACACGTGGAATTGTGATATATTAGCCATCGCTGAGACGTGGTTGAGGGAAGGGCATGAATGACAGCTCAACATTCCGGGATATAGACTCTTCTGGCAAAAAGTGGAGAGGGGAGAGTGAAGGAGGTGTTGCATTATTACTTAAGGAGGCAATTATTGCAGTAAGGAGAGATGATATCTTGGAGGGGCCATCGAATAAAGCTTTGTGGGTAGAGATTAGGAATGAAAAATGTGCAACCACATGATTAGGTGTTTATTATAGACGCCCAGATAGTCAGCATGAAATTCAGGAGCAAATATGTGCACAATTTGAGGGTTTATGTAAAAACAATGACAATAGGGTAATTGCATTAGGTGATTTCAACTTTCCCAACATTAATTGGGATAGAAATAGTGTTAAAGACTTGGATCGAGTGGATTCCTTGAAATGTGTACAGGCGAATTTTTAAGTCAATATGTAAAGGGTCCAAAAAGGGACGGTGCATGGCTGGAGAATGGAGAACTTAATTCTTGGGAATGAAGCTTGAGAAGTGGCTGAGATGGTGGTGTGGGAGTATTTTAGCGATAGCGACCATCACATGGTACAGTTTAAGTTTGTGATGGGAAAATAAATCGACACGTTGCAAACAAACATGTTTTCGATTGGGGGACATTGGATTGTGGTAAAATAAGGCAGGATCTAGCGAAGGTTGATTGGGAACTGTTACTTGTGGGGAAATCTACAGAGGAAGAGTGGGGGTGTTCAGAAAGGAAATGGAGAGAGTACAGGCTCATCGCGCTCCCTCTAGGTTGATAGGTAAGTGTTTCCAGCCCAGTGAACCATGGATGACCAGAGATATTCAGGCTAAGATGAGAAGGAAAAGAAAGGCTTATAGCAGGTACAAGGGCAGAAAATCAGCAGATGCACTCATAGGGTAAAGGCAGTGCAGGGGGGAACTTAATAAAGCAATTAGGACAGCAAAGAGGGGATATGAGATAGCCATGGCTGTTAAAGGTAGGGTAAATCCCAAGATATTCTATCGGTATATCAATGGGAAGAGGATAACAAGGAAAGAGAAGGGCCCATAAGGGACCAAGGGGGCAATATTTGGTGGAACCAGAGGGCATCGCTCGAGTGTTGAATGAATAGTTTACGTCGGTCTTCACCCAAGAGAATGCAGATGAAGGTATTGAACTCGGGAAGAGAGACTGCGAGGTTCTTAAGCAAGTTCGTACAGGGAATGACAAGTTATTGGAGTTACTGGCAGGCGCAAAAGCGGAGAAAACTCCAGGACCGGATGATTTGTGTCCCAGCCTGCTGAGGGAGGCAAGGGAGGAGATCGCAGAGTCTCTAATCTCAATTTTGAATTTCTCTCTGGCCACGGGGGACGTGCCAGAGGACTAGAGAACAGCTCACGTGGTTCTGCTATTTTTCAAGTGTTGTAAAGTTAAGGCATGGTACTACATGCCAGTGAGTCTCAAGTCAGTGGTAGGGAAACTTTTGGAGAAAATTCTGAAGTACAGTATGTATCTCCAGTTGGAGTGGAAAGGTTTGATCAGTGATAATCAGCATGGCTTTGTCAGAGGGAGCTCATGCATAACAAATTTTATTGAAGTTTTTGACTAGGTGACCATGTTGTTAGATGAGGTTGGTGCAGTTGATGTGGAGTATATGGATTTCAGAAAAGCATTTGAAAAGTTCCCACCTGGGAGATGTATAAAGAAGGCAAATGCACATCTGTTAAAAGGTAATTTCCTAAGGTGGATTCTAGATTGCCTTAGTTATTGGAGGCAGAGTGTAATGACAGAAGAATGCTTTAGTGACTGGAAGCCAGAGTCCAGTGGCGTACCAGAGGGGCCTTTGCTCACTCCTCATTTATTTCTAATTTATATAAACGACATAGAAGACTAGGTGGGGGGCAGGATTAGTAAATTTGCGTATGACATGAAAATTGGCCCGGTGGTTAACAGTGAGGTTTATGATGTTGGGCTACAGGAAGATATAGACAGTATCGTCAGATGGGAAGATAAGTTGCAGATGGAATTTAACCCTGAAAAGAGTGAGGTGATACACATTGGAAGGAGTAACATGACAATGAAATATTCAATGAACGGCATGTCACCCAGATATTCTGCGGAACAAAGGGAACTTGGCGTATGTAGCAAATATCTCTAAAGGCAGAGGGGGACATTAGTGGAGTGGTGGAAAATGCATTTGGGACATTTGCCTTTACCAGTCGAGGCATAGATTTTTTAAAAAATGTAAGGGGGCCAAGTTGGACTTGTATAGAAACTAGGTGAGGCCAAAGCTGCAGTACTGTTCACGTGGTCACATTATAGGAAGGATGCTTTTGCACTAGAGGGGGTGCAGAGAGATTCACAAGGATGTTGCCTGGGATGAAACTTTTATGTTATGAAGAGAGGTTGCATAGATTTGGGTTGCTGTCGTTGGAGCAGAGAAAAATGAGGGGCGATCTGATATTGGTGTACATGATTATGAGGGGCATGTACAGGCTGGAAAAGGGAGCAGCTGTTCCCTTAGTTCAAGGGTCTGTCAGAAGGGGGCATACTTTCAATATGATGCGCAGGGGATTTGAGTTAAATGCTTTTTACCAGAGGTTGGAGACGGTCTGGAGTGCACTGCCTGGGTGGGGGCGGGAGGGGGGTAGAGGGGTGGGGGGTGGAGGCAGGTTGCCTCACAAACTGTAAAAAGCAACTGGATGAGAACCCCATGGCACCTCATAATATTCAAGGCTATGGGCCAAGTGCTGGTAAATGGGATTAAGTTTGTCCGTCAGGTGTTTACTACGTGTCGGTGTAGTCACGATGGGCCGAACGGCCTCTTCTGCATAGTGATTTTGTGATCTGTGACTCTGTGAGTAGCTCCGACTGCTCCGATGTACTTCAATGGGAGTGCAGATTAGTTTCTGTTCAATGGTAACCCCAATGATTTGGTAGTGGGGTTTTGAATGATGGTAATGCCCTTGAATGTCAAGGGTTGATCTTTATATTCTCAGTCTTTTGAGATTGTCCTTGCCTGGCTGTTGCTTGCCATGGATGCTACTTCCCACTTATCAGCCCAAAGCTGAGTCTTGTCAGTTCTTTCTGAATTTGGGCATGGACTGCTGCACTATCTGAGGAATCGTTAATGATCCAAGTTATTGTCAAATGAAAGCGAGCACCCCTACCTCTGACCTTATTAAGGAATCAACGGTTTTGATGAAGCAGCTGAAGGTGGTTGGCCGAGGTTACTACAATAACGAATACCTGCAGTGATGCCCTGGAGCTGAGATGACTGACCTCCGACAACCACAACCATCATGCTCGTTTTTTCTTTTGTGCTAGGTATGACTCTAATCAGCAATGAACTTCCCCCGTGATTCCTTTTGACCACCGTTTCTCTCGGGCTCCTTGATGCTACATTCGGTCACATGTTGCCTTCATGTCAAGGGCAGTCAACGTCACTTCACCTCCGAGATCAGCAATTTTGCCTATGTATGAATTCAAGGCTTTAATGAGGTCAGGAACTGAGTTAACTTTGCGGATCCCAGACTGTGTGTCAGTGAGCAGCTTATTGTTTAGCAAGTGTCTGTGATAGCACTTTTGATGACCGCTTCCATCACTTTACTAATGATCGAGAGCAGACCGATGGGGCTTTACTTGGCCAGGTTGGATTATTTGTGCACTCAAGATCATGCCTGGGCAATTTTCCACTTTGTTTGGTGGATACCAGCATTGTACCTGTACTGGAACATCTTTTCTTTTTAATGTTTTCATTTAGTATGTCCGTCTCTAGCAATGGATTGGGTCACCCAGCATAAACACGCTTTTCAGTCCATTTCGGAGGGCATTTAAGAGTCACCAATATTGTTGTGTGCTGGGAGTCACATTCAGGGCTGTCCAGGATAGCAGATGTTCTTCACTCAAGGCTGTTAGTGAACCGCATACACACACTTTTTTGAATAAATAAGTAACAGGGACGAATTTACAGTTCATGGGAAACAGACAGGTGAATGGTAATAATTGAAGCAGGAGGCCATAAAATGATTCAAAAACATGATTCAGAGTATTAAATTCGATATACTGCAAGAGTAGGTAGTAACGTAGATCAGTGAGCACGGGGTTGATGTTGTCAATGGGATATATTCTGAGTTACTAAAGGGACAGCAGAGCCTTGTATGAGCAAAAATAAAAACAAAAAGCTAAAAGCTACTGCGGATGCTGGAAATCCAAAACAAAATAAAAACAGAATTACCTGGAAAAACTCAGCAAGTCTGGCAGCATTGGCGGAGAAGAAATCAGTCAATGTTTCGAGCCCTCATGGCCCTTCAGCAGAACTGAAGCATAGTTTCAACAAGGGAGAAATATAAATTGGTTTAAGGTGGGTGGGGGGGGGAAGAGACACATTGAGGGTGTGGTGTGAGCAGATAATCAAAAGATGTCACAGACAAAAGGGTCAAAGAGGTGTCGAAGGTGGTGACATTTGTCTGAGAAAAGTGCTAATTAAGAATGCAAGACAGGATATTCAAAGTACAGCTCTAGTGGGGGTGGGGTGGAAAGACTAAAGGTTTTAGTTTTAGATTTAAAAATAATGGAAATAGGTGGGGAAAGAAGAATCTATATAAATTATTGAAAAAAAAGGCGGGTGGGGGGGAAAAGAAACGGGGTGGGGATGGGGGGAGGGGGGTTTAAGATCTGAAGTTGTTGAATTCAATATTCAGCCCAGAAGGCTATAAAGTGCCTAGTCGGAAGATGAGGTGCTGTTCCTCCAGTTTGCGTTGGGCTTCACTGGAACAATGCAGCAAGCCAAGGACAGACATGTGAGCAAGAGAACAGGGTGGAGTGTTAAAATGGCAAGCGACAGGGAGGTTTGGGTCTTTCTTGCGGACAGACCGCAGGTGTTCCGCAAAACGGTCGCCCAGTTTGCGTTTGGTCTCTCCAATGTAGAGGAGACCGCATTGGGAGCAACGAATGCAGTAGACTAAGTTAGGGGAAATGCAAGTGAAATGCTGCTTCACTTGAAAGGAGTGTTTGGGCCCTTGGACGGTGAGGAGAGAGGAAGTGAAGGGGCAGGTGTTGCATCTTCTGCGTGGGCATGGGGAGGTGCCATAAGTGGGGGTTGAGGAGTAGGGGGTGATGGAGGAGTGGACCAGGGTGTCCCGGAGGGAACGATCCCTACGGAATGCCGTCAAGGGGGGTGAAGGGAAGATGTGTTTGGTGGTGGCATCATGCTGGAGTTGGCGGAAATGGCGGAGTGTGATCCTTTGAATGCGGAGGCTGGTGGGGTGATAAGTGAGGACAAGGGGGACCCTATCATGTTTCTGGGAAGGAGGAGAAGGCGTGAGGGAGGATGCGCGGGATATGGGCCGGACACGGTTGAGGGCCCTGTCAACGACCGTGGATGGAAAACCTCGGTTAAGGAAGAAGGAGGACATGTCAGAGGAGCTGTTTTTGAAGGTAGCGTCATCAGAACAGATGCGACGGAGGCGAAGGAACTGAGAGAATGGGATGGAGTCTTTACAGGAAGTGGGGTGTGAGGAGCTGTAGTCGAGGTAGCTGTGCGAGTCGGTAGGCTTGTAATGGATATTGGTGGACAGTCTATCATCAGAAATTGAGACAGAGAGGTCAAGGAAGGGAAGAGAAGTGTCAGAGATGGACCATGTGAAGATGATGGAGGGGTGGAGATTGGAAGCAAAATTAATAATTTTTTCCAGGTCCCGACGAGAGCATGAAGCAGCACCGAAGTAATCATCGATGTACCGGAGAAAGAGTTGTGGGAGGGGGCCGGAGTAGGACTGGAACAAGGAATGTTCCACATACCCCATAAAGAGACAGGCATAGCTGGGGCCCATGCGGGTACCCATAGCCACACCTTTTATTTGGAGGAAGTGAGAGGAGTTAAAGGAGAAATTGTTCAGTGTGAGAACAAGTTCAGCCAAACGGAGGAGAGTAGTGGTGGATGGGGATTGTTGGGGCCTCTGTTCAAGGAAGAAGCTAAGGGCCCTCAGACCATCCTGGTGGGGGATGGAGGTGTAGAGGGATTGGACATCCATGGTGAAGAGGAAGCGGTTGGGGCCAGGGAACTGGAAATTGTTGATGTGACGTAAGGTGTCAGAGGAATCACGGATGTAGGTGGGAAGGGACTGGACAAGGGGAGAGAGAAGGGAGTCAAGATAACGAGAAATGAGTTCCGTGGGGCAGGAACAGGCTGACACGATCGGTCTGCCAGGACAGTTCTGTTTATGGATTTTGGGTAGGTGGTAGAAGCGGGCCGTCCGAGGTTGGGCGACTATCAAGTTGGAAGCTGTGAGAGGAAGATCTCCAGAGGAGATGAGGTCAGTGACAGTCCTGTAAACAATGGCTTGATGTTCTGTGGTGGGGTCATGGTCCAGGAAGAGGTAGGAGGAAACGTCTGCGAGTTGACGCTCAGCCTCCGCGAGGTAGAGGTCAATGCGCCAGACAACAACAGTACCACCCTTGTCAGCGGGTTTGATGACAATGTTGGGGTTGGACCTGAGAGAACGGAGTGCAGTGAGTTCAGAGAGAGACAGATTAGAATGGGTGAGAGGAGCAGAGAAATTGAGACGGCTAATGTCACGCCGACAGTTCTCAATGAAAAGATCAAGAGAAGGTAAGAATCCAGAGGGAGGGGTCCAAGTGGAGGGAGAATATTGGAGGTGGGTAAAAGGATCCGTTGAACGGGGAGAGGACTCCTGCCCAAAGAAGTGAGCACGGAGACGAAGACGGCGGAAGAAGAGTTCAGCATCATGCCGAGCCCGAAATTCATTGAGATGAGGGCGTAAGGGTATGAAACTAAGTCCTTTGCTGAGCACTGAACGTTCAGCATCGGAGAGGGGAAGGTCAGGGGGTATAGTGAATACACGGCTGGGGCTGGGATTGGAAGATGGGGTGAGGACGGAGGGACAAGCAGGGGTGGAGGGTCCCCGATGGGTGTTGGAGTCGATGAGTTGTTGGAGCTTGCGTTCCTTAGCACTTGAGAGAAAGAGAAAAAGTTTCTTGTTGAGGCGACGGATGAGGCGAAGAATAAAATGAAACTGGGGGCACGCGCAGCTTTGAAAAAGGGTGCGGCGGTGCTGCTGGAGGGAGAGGTCGAGTGTGTTCATATGGCGGCGCATGGCACTGAGTGTGGATCTCAGAATGCGACGGGAACAGCAGTCCGAGAAACATTTTATGTCCCGGAGATACCTGTAATCCTGGGTGGGTTCGAAACAAGAGGGATGGAATTTCAGTTGAAATCCACGTGGGGTGAGTCGGAGACGGAGACAGTCACTGAGAAAGGAGATATGGCTGTGAAAGCGGGTTTTAGTAAACACCTTGTCAAACACCAGGAGAGAAATGGAAAGCAATGAAGGTGAGCAGGGCAGAAGAGACAGTCGGAAATCCTGTCGGAGGACAGAACCATACTTCTTCCAAGAGGGCATTTTTTTGAAGAGAGGTGGCAGTCAATCAAACACAAAGATAAAAACAAAAAGCTAAAAGCTACTGCGGATGCTGGAAATCCAAAACAAAATAAAAACAGAATTACCTGGAAAAACTCAGCAAGTCTGGCAGCATCGGCGGAGAAGAAATGAGCAGATGTTTATGAATGCTTGTAACAGGAAAGGTTTTTAACAGGAATTATGTGGTCAGGAGAATTTTGGAATTGCTGGGTCTAGATTGAGCAAAGGCACAGGTGATTGTTTATTCAGTGGCTGGGCTGAGGCTGAGGCAGTTGTGCTGATGGGTGACCCGCTGGAGGTGCCAGTGTGCAGGACTAGGGATGGAAGAATATGTGTTCAGAAATCAGATCAGGGCTCTTTGGAGTGTATATATGGGGAACTGCCTCAGATATCATCTAGGTAGTGGAGTAAAGTAGGAATACTGGGAATGGATTTAAAGACGAGAACTGAAGAGATAGGCTAGAATGTGTCTGGATTTTAAATGAAAAACACGTAAAAATATACTTAAACTTGTTTCATTGAGAAAAAACAAAACAAAATAAGTAATAGCATAGTGAGACGTACCAGGGCCACCAAGCACAGCCAGGATGGAATAGTAAAAGAGCTGAATAATCTAAAATACATTTTTTTAACCGTATTGCTAGTGCCATCCACTAAACGCATTGGAAAAGTGAATAAATCAAACCGGATAAATTCTTATCCATTGTTGGAACATTGCAATCTACCGCACTCAGATTCTGCTCCATTGTTGGAACATTCCAATCTACTGTACTCAGATAATGATCCATTGTTGGAACATTCCAATCTACTGTACTCAGATTCAGATCCATTGTTGGAACAATCCAATCTACTGTACTCAGATTCTGATCCATTGTTGGAACATCCCAATCTCTCAGATCCTGATCTCTCCTCTCCCACCATCTGATGCCGCTCATGCCTGTTAATGTCCGAGAGGATGCTCCCGCTTACAGTGTGGGATAACACATTGAAATGAGTACTTTATTAATAGGAGCAGGAAAACCTCTAGTGGCACACGTAAGATCCACGGAGACGGACATTAATTATAGTCACTGACTAAAGAGATTCAGTGCATCCTTTTCAATTCAATCATTTTGATATCACAATAAAGTGCAATGTTTACCCGGTGTATATGCGATGTATGAAGGTCGCAAAGGGAAGGAATGGCGGAAGTAGAGAAGGCACTGACCAAACCTTTCAACCCTCCTTGGATTTGAATGCCTTGCCTCGCTAACCATCCTTGTGGGCTTGAGATGAGGTTATATTTAGTCAGGATTGATAGGGATCCTTAAACAATCTCCTGTTGGGAAACATTACATTATGTTGAACATTAAACTAACTATGTATATTACAAGGTTTAACATCAGTCTTCACAAAGGGCAATCTCTCATCATACGTTGCTCTCATGTAACCCTACATCACTAAAGATTTGAATACTAATTGATGGAATTAACTTTAGCCCTTAAGAGTACATCTCCCCTCAAGACATTGACTCTAGCAAACACATCATTTATATTTTCCAAGAACCCCCCAAACAATTTCGCTGCTTTCTGTACGGTTTGTCAGAGATAACGACAGTAAGGTTTTCACCAATTTTCGAGACTTTATTCTCAGCTCTGCCAGAGGTTGTGCAGGATGCAGTTCCTCCATGTTCTCTCTCGAACTCTTTTGGGCAGCAGGAAAACAGTCAGACGAAATTGGCTCGGTGCTCAGGTTGTTCTCCTGATCAGATGACTAGTTAGTCCATTATGATCATGTTGCTATTCTTGTGGAGATAATTGTGTGTCTGTTTCGTCTCGATAATATTTGGCCTTTCTGATTCAGGTCAAAATTCACAGAGGTTCTCCTGGCTCGACTTCTGGTAAATCTGTGTGCCATGGTTTTTATTTTACACTGAGGTGTGATTTTAACTATGCTCATCGTCTTTCAACTTTACTTTCACTTCATATGCTGCTTTGAGAAATACTATAAGCGTGTGTGGAAGAACAGGAAAGTGATAAGATAGTCATAATCAACACGGAAGCCTATTCATTCTTGATTGGTTTGACAGGCAAGTGGCAAAGATTTAAAGTTGCTGGGAATTGGAATCAGAACGTGAAAGGAAGCGGCAAGGAATGCAAATTGAAGAGAAAATTAGTAGATACGGCTAGACGCTGCAAAACTTAATGCTTTCTATATAAACAAAGGTAGTATTCAAACCAAAACAGATTAACTGACTGCACAAGTATAAATACATATATTTGATCCGATAGCCATCACAGAGGCATGACTACAGAATGATATACATTCGAACCTAAATGTTAAAGGGTATGTGGCATTAAAGATGGACAAGGAAGTTAGGACAAGGTGGAGGTACCTCTCTTAATTAATGATTAATAATTAATTAGCTAACAACCACAGAAACACACATACACACACAGTCACATACATACATGCACTCAGAAACGCACATACACACGGATGCACAGTCACACACACATGCACAGAAGTTCGCACTCACTCAAAAGTACAGTCTTGCACATACATACACACAGCAGCAGACACTCACTCACACTCATATCCGTATACGCACATAAGAAAACACTCACTCAGGCACACTCACATGGAAGCAACAATCAAATACTCCGAATCGCACAAACATATGATTGCACGCACATACACACAGGCACACACATGCACTCACACACTGAAAACAGCTCTCTCTCCCTGTCTCTCTATGTGTCTGTTTCTGTCTCTAACTCTCTCTCTCTCGCGCACACACTCAAGTAGAAATATACAGTCTCACAGAAACTCACTCGGACACACCTATAAACGCACACCGATGCACACAGTCGCACAAGCACACTCACATGCACATCCACAAATGGGTGAACACAGAATACACATGCACACACACACCAACACAGACATTAATACAAGAGACATACCAGCACAAACATGCGCACACACGTGCACACACAGAAGCAAACAAAGCTACACATACTTCTCAATGACAAATCAAATGATGCCCTAGCCAACGAAGCACACATCTATTATAATTTAATTTTATCTTCTCTCTTTCTCTCTCGCTCAAACACACAAACACATACACACACAGGCAAACAAACACAAGCAACAATACAAAAGTCACAGAGTAACACACGCACTAATGAACATACCCCCCACACACACAGACAGGCAGACAAGCACTAGCAACAACACTAATCGCACAGAGAAACACATGCACTCATTTAACACACAAGCGTGCACACACAGACACACACACACACAAACACAAACAAGAAGGCAAATAGCACAGAGAAACACACACACACATGAACACACAAGTGCACACATTCACACAAACACAGGCAGAGGCACACAAAAAAGCACAAACGCACAGAGAAACATAGGCACTCGTACTCATACACACACACACACTTACGCACGTGCACTCACAGGAGCACACAGATGCACGATGATATACGTCGACTCACACACATGCACACACAGAATCAAATGCGCACGAACAGATATATATACAGGAACACACGCGCACATAAATGTTCAGACACACGCAGGGAAACACATAGACTGAAACCCAAACCGAAATGCACACACGCAGACAAACACACACACACAGGAACACAGACGTAGAAACACACTCATGCAGACACACCTAGGGGCACACAGAGATGCACCAAACTCGGAACAAACACAAAAGCACAAGAATGCAGAAAAGCAAAGGCACACACAAAGATACACACACACACAGACACACAGACACACACACAATCACAGGCAATATCAAACGCACACAGGTCCCCACAGAAGGGTGCCACTGCCACACAGCAGGACCACCAAAGCAGGCCGGTGGCCCCCAGTTTAGACCAGTCCAGAGATCACCTGCCAAGGTCATTATGATCAGCAGGATGCGTTCATCTCTGCTGGGGTGCACCAAAACGTAGCAGAGTTAAGAAGTCAGGATGCTGCAGTTGCACAGCCCGGGCAAGGGTGTTACTCACACTACTTCACGATTGTAAATTATCTCCCTGGAATATCACCTTGTCTAAGAATGAGCTGTGTTTGTGTCACTCAGTTATGAAACTTTGATTCCTGCACAAGATAAAGGCAGGATATCTCAGAGCAGGGCCCTTTCCCTTTGTTTTGTTCAGCATTCAGATCAAAGCGATGACCCAGCTTTACACTCAGTGGAAACATCAATGATGCCTTTTCCTCGAAGTGGCTTGTCATTGCTACCAGAATGTGGTGTACAGCGGTCAATGTGTTCCGTCTTCCTCTCTGTGTGTTCTGAGCAACTTTAAAGTGAGGTCGCCCCAATCACATCAGTGACTGTGACCAGTGTCGTAGAGCTCTTGAAGGGCTTGTGGACTCAAGGATGAGCATGGACCAGCTGCATTTAAAGATTTGCGGCTGCATCTACATGATATGATCCTGGTCACAGTGCGCAAGTGAGCTGCCCTCAGGCAGACAGTAGTCAGATATTAACAGAGGTGCAGTGGAGATCTATTGAGTGTCCTCACTGCATGTTGTCCTCATCCTGGAATCGAGTGGCTACTGGGGCCTCTGATGCATTTGCATGGCAGAAGCATTACCATTTATAATATGTGCTGCAAGCAGCCAAACTGTAAACAAAAGGCCACAATTGCATTGTGGGGACCTACAAGTTCATAAGCAATCTTCACAACTGTAGCCGCTATGAGGGACTCCGGAGTGCGCCTACCTCGTCTGGCCAGAGTGATGGCTTCATTGTTTTCATGAACGCCTACGAGGGCCACTCATCCTCACCCTCGTCTACGTCCTGCTCATTGCAGGAGATTTACAGATCCTCCATCTCCTCCTAGCGAGCACCTCTGGCTGTGGCCACATTGTAAAGTTCACAGCAGGTGACACAAATGCGTGACGCCATCTGAGGTCAATAGTTCAGCAATACAACAGTCTAGCCCAAGCATCAGAACCTCATTATCAATACACCAATGGTTTTATCCAACAAGGTGCGGGTTGCATCATGAGCCTCATTATAACTTTGAAATGCTGTAATCTGATGCTGCCACAAGGGTGTCATCAGCCATATCCTCTGCGAGTAGTCTCTTTCCCCAAAGAGCCACCCCCGCAACCACTGTGGACCCCGGGTGATTTCAATGATCTAAGACCTAGTGAGACATCCTCTTGACAGAGGTAGACACACACAGGGACTCCCTGTTCCCTGAAAGATCCAGGCTCATTCCGGAGTGCAGGGAGGCAGCAGTGACCCGCTTCTTGCTGCAGGCTCTGTACATCCTCTTGAGAGAGGCACTCAGACACAGGAGCATCCTGTTCGCTGACGGTCCCATATTCCATCTGGGCAGCACAAAAGGTGTTTGGGTAAAGATAGTAGGCCAAAAGCTCCACTGGTGACCATCCTGGATACAGGGTAAATTGCGGTTCAGTGACCTTCTTCGACTGTCAAGGTGAATGTGATCACCCTACTGGGCATACGTCGGCCCACGGATAGACATAGAGTACATAATGCTCAGCAGCGCTAAAGGATAGAGTACCCATGGCCAAGGAGAAACAAATAATGTCAATGATAAGGGATGGTAATGAGGAGAGTGTACTGCGGAGCTCATGGAGTGATCTCCAAACAACGTGAATCCATGGCCAAGGAGAAACAAATAATGTCAATGATAAGGGATGGTAATGAGGAGAGTGTACTGCGGAGCTCATGGAGTGATCTCCAAACAACGTGAATCCAATAGACACCAAATAACGCTCTCCGTCTTGTCCTTGCAAGAGAAGTGTGCGCAAAGCATCAAGATCTACAGAGGACAGGGGTTGCGACATCAAAATGTTATGCTATTCGGGCTGTGGGAGAGAGGGCAATGCAAATTGCCCGAATGGAACCCCGGAGCGTGCGGCTTACAGTGAGCTCCCATCCTCTGTTCACTAAGCGCTGATGTTGATGCAGTCCTGCAGGTTGCCGAGTCCATCGGTGCGAAAAAGCTCAACGCCGAGTGACTACAAGAATGGCTCTTTAGGGATTCTGGTAGCTCCCACTGCAAAGGGATTTGTGAACCACTGCCTACATCAATGTTTATTCCTGTAACGCTCAACCCGTTTTAAAGTTGTCTGGATCTGCATCTGCATTGCTGTTGCCTGCAAGGCTTTGTACCAGGAACTATTAATTTTAATCCCACTGTCCAGCAAGTTTCTTTTTTTCGTTTTTTTGGCAGATGCAGGCGCGATGGGCTGAATGACCTATTTCTGCACCAAATAATTGCCATTGCTGTGTGGTCGACAATTCATCCTGACCTAATATAAGTTATCCTGACTCTATATTGGAGGTTGATTCACAGAAACATTCAGAAAAGCGAACAAGAAGTTGAAAAAACAAGGGGAGCGGGGATAAAAAATTTACCATGGCGACCCGGACATCAACTGAATTGTTTGGTGTCGCAAATCATTTATCTACCAGACTATAAAATTTGCGGCGTGAAAAACAATCCAAGGCCTGTTTTTGTTCTGATGAGGAGGTTTCCTGAAGAGTTGATGCGAAACGCATCCCCGCAGTAACCAAATTCCTCACAGCCACTGGACCTTCAGCTGAGCGTTTATTACATTAACGTCAAGCGTCCTGCCCTAACTCAGTGATTTTCCGCGAGCTCAGTGTTCACTTCAGCACCACATTGAAGGGATCGCCACTGCTGAGGCATTTGTTGTATTCATTCATGGGATGAGGGCAGTACTGTCTATGGCAGCATTTATAGCCAGAGCTTGTTGCCCTTGAGAAACTGGTAATGAGCTGCCCTGATGAATTGCGGCAGTCCATGTGGCTCAGTGCTTTTCGGGAGGGAGTTCCAAGATTTTGATGCCGTTTAGAGACTACATCCCTTAACATCCCCAATTCACTGACCAGCTTCCACACCCCTTTAACAGACAATCTTCCACATTACTTTTTGCAGACCACCTTCCAAGCCCTCTTTTACAAAACACCTCCCACACCAGCTGTTACAGAGCACCTTCCTCTCCTCCCCCTGACTTTACATCTTGCACATCACCCCTATGCCGCTTTTATGCTTTGCCTTCCATGCCCGCTCTGTTCTTACCATCTTTCGCATCCTCTTCGGGCTTTAACCCCTCACCCCATCCTCCTTCTTGCCTTTTTTTTCCATTCCTAGGCGTCATGCCATCAGCTTTTCCGAAACACCTACAACGATGCCCTGGAGCTGAGATGATTGACTTCAAAGAGCCACAACCATCTTCCGTTGTGCTAGTTATGACTCCAACCAGAGAAGAGTTTCCCCTTTGATCCCCATTGACTCCAGCTTTTTACAGGGACCCTCGATGCCAGACTCGGTCAAATGCGGCCTTGATGTCAAGGGCTGGCAATTTCACCTCAGGGAGCATCTAAATGCAAGCAAGCGCTGCTTGAAAGCACTGTGGCTGTCACATTCCATGTCCTTACTGTTTATCGGGAGTACAATAATTTGGGCATTAAATGGCCGAGTTGGATTTGTTATGTTCTTTGCCTACATGACATACCTTGGAGATTTTCCACATTGCTGTTATGAATTCAGTTTTGTCGTTCTACTGGACGAATTTCCTAGGGGATTGGCAAATTCTGGAGGACGCTTCCTTAATACCATTGCCCGAATATGGGCAGGCTCCAGAGCCTTTCCAATATACTGTGCCTTTAGCCTTTTCTTGAAATAACTAAGAGTGAATCAAATTAGCTAAAGACCGGGATCTGAAATGCGGCGATGTCCGGAGGATGCCAAGTTGAATCACCCAGCTAAGCACTTCTGGATGAAGATTTTTGCAAATTTTTATGCCCTATATTTTGCACTGATGTTCTGGGCTCGGCAATCATTGAGCAGGTGGATACGTGAGGAGCCACCTCCTCCTCCAGTGAGTTGTTTCATTGTACACCGTCATTCACGACTGGGTGCACCAAGACTCCAGAGAATGGGTCTGATTCTTGGATTGCGTAATCACATCGCTCTGTCTGTTCTTTGCTGCTTCTTTTGTTTGGCATGCAAGTAGCTTTGCTTCGTGCTGTTCCTGGCATGCCCTGTTGCATGATTTACTGAACCAATTTTGATTTGCGGCCTTGGTGGTAATAGTAGAATGGGTGATATTGTAGGCCATGAGTTTAACGATTGTGTTTGAGTCTAATTCTGCTTCCCCAGATCGCCAACAGCACCTCATGGATGTCCAGTTGATAGACCTTTTTGAACTCTATTACATTTCGCACGTTGTAGTGCGTTACATCATAAAGGAGGTTATCGCTAATGCAAAGACTGGGCTTCGCCTCCACATGGACACTGCGTTGCTCACTTCTACCGTGCTATTATGGACAGTTTCGGCTGCGGCAGGCAGTTTGGCGAGAATAAGTTCCTGTAAGTTTTTTCCCCTCGTCGCTGCTTCTGCCCCAGTCCAGCAGCCAGAATTTTAGGACCTGGCCACCTTGGCCTGTAGTGCTGCTACCTAACCATATTTGGTGATCGACATTTACAACCCCTCAACCAGGTTACATTGTCTGCCCTCGCCACCCTCATTGCTTCCGCCAATTTAAGTTCAGCATGGAGCTGTACTGATTGAACAGCTGAAAGTAGGGTTTGATGGATGAGGGGAGGACGGTTGGAGGGGTTTTCTGTTAATCAGCAGGTTGATTCCTTATCGATGTTTGAGAAGACATCATGAGATTTAATGTGCTGCTGATTCGTCATTGATGATTCCCATGGCCATTCGCACCTGAATTTATACGAGTGTGCTGTCATCCCTGCTGGGCCTGTTTTTCCAGTGGCACAGCGTGTAACACAGATGGAGAAGATGATGTCTGTGACATTGTCCGTAACGTATGATTTTGTAAGTATGACTATAGCAAACTCCTGCTTGGCTAGTCTGTGAGCAATCTCTCCCAATTTTGGCACCTTGCTCCAGATGTTAATGAAGAAATCTTAGCAGGGCTGACAGATCTGGGCTTGCCGTTGTCATTTCTTGTTAGTTGGTTGATGGCGATTGACTTGTCCAGTTTAATTCCTTTTTGTAGACTTTAATCGCAGATTGATACAATGGAGTGGCTTGCGAGGCCATTTTGGAAGGCATTTAACCACACTGATGCGGGCCTGGAGTCACATGTAGATGAGGTCAGCTAAGGAGGGCAGGTTTGCTTCCCTGAAGAGTAGCATGGTGTTAGTTACAGCGTAAATACCCCTCTACAGAGTCCCACAAATCACTCTCAATTCAGTTACAGTAAACAGTCACGGCTTTAACACTGATTTGACTTGACAGTCTGTGTCCATCTGCTTTATCACTTCTCTAGCTTTTTCTTCCAATTCCCGCCCAGGTACTGTACTTGTGCAGCGTTTCACAAGATCACTGTCCAAACGATTTCCTATCCCATGGTTCTGGATTGGGAATGCACCTTTAAACGGTGGTTGTTAATGTGTTCTGAATATTCTCGTGCTTCCAAAATAAGTCAATGACTTGATCACTGTGTAACAGACCATGGGCAAAACCTGTCCATCATATGGAAACTTTGAAGTTTCCACCAATAACAGTGAACTAGCATATCAGAGTTAAGCAAGATGAATAAAATTTCCGGAGGTTGGTCTCATGTTGTACTACACAGTTTGAGCGAAAGATATAATTCAGTTCAAAGGGTTGATATGTGGAATTCAGCTAAGAGTTTCTTTGGGAACTTTGTTTAAATATATTCTGTAATCTTATAAAAGTTAATTGGAATAACATATCTAAGTCTATTTCTTCAACTGACTGTAAAAAAATAAGTGGTGAAAAAAACCATTATTTTTTATGATTTCCAAGGACAAGGACTTTAAATGGAGGAACTGAGCAGAGCATTCATATTTTGTACTCCAAGCCTCTTTGCACAGCACAACTTTTTGCACAATGCATTGTACAGATTGAAATGGAAAACGCTATAAATTGGAGGACTTGAGATTTCCCTTACTATTGTGACTGAAATATAATTCCAATCACTTGCGCTGAAGGAACGATGTGAAATGGAAACTGATTCATTTATAGATTTCAAATTATTCCAAGGATCTTAGTATTCTTTTCATTCCATAAGGTTTATATCCACTTATCAGGGTTGGGCTCAAGACTCACGCGTGGAAACAAAGTCAAACGTTTGGCACGTTGATATTTAACATCACTCTTTCTCCCTGTGCCAAATAAGAAAAAACAAACATTAATCTAGCTTTCTGTAATGGAGTAAATCATTGTCCATACTCTCGGTGAAATAGAAGGGACATTGAGACAGGTAGTCATATCACTGAGGCAGTGACAGTTTGCATTGCTGCAGCAATGTGATATTTTATTCTTTCTAGGTATCAGGGTGTATCAGAAAAAGTTGTGGCCTATTGCCCGTGTCAGATTTGATTTGAGAAGAGACTGGTGAGGATGCATTCACCACTTCAGTCCAGGGATGTAATTTTTTTTAGGGAGAGAGAGGTCTCATACACTTTGATAGCCAAGCTCGGCAATTTCAGAGCGTATCAATGAGTCAGGCAGTGTATCGTGGCTGAAAGTTTGTTGGCAATACGAATGACGACAGTGATGTGTCTGAATGGATCGTCACTGTAGAATGAATGTTGCTGTTGAGCCTGCATATGTGGTGACAATAGGACTGCGAGCAGTGATGTGACTTAACGAATAGTGAAGTGAAATGACAGTTGGTGATATAATTGGATCGTTGGTGACAAGAGAACAGTATTGTAAATGAATGGATAGTGAAAGTAAAATGAATGTTGGTAATATGCTTGAATATGAGGTGACAATATGAGTGAGGACAGTGATATATCTGAATGAATAATTACAGTAAAATTAACATTAGCGATTTAACTGTATCTGTGTTGACAATAAGATTGAGGACATTGATATATCTGAATGGATAGTTATAGCAAAATTATTGTTTAAAATGTTACGTATATGAAGTGACTACAGGGAGAGGACAGTAAAGTAGCTAAATGGGTAGTGACGATAAAATGAATGTTTGCAATGAACTTGTGTATGTGATTGCAATCGCGTGATGTATCTGAATGGATAGTGACAGAAAAATTAATGTTGGTGATGTACCTGTGTGCTTGGTGACAATAGGAGTGAGGACTCCAATATAATTGAATGAGTAGTGACAGTAAAATGAATGTTGGTGATTTATCTGAATGTTTGGTGACAATAAGAGAGAGGACACCGATTTAAGTGAATGTTTAGTGACAGTAAAATTAATGTTGGTGATGCAACTGTATACATTCTGAAAATACAAGAGGGAACAGTGATGTACTTGAACAGATAGAAACATTAACATAAATGTTGATAATGTACTTGTATATGTGTGGTGACAATAAGAGTGAGGACAGTGCTGAATCTGAATGCATAGTGACAGTAAAATTAATGTTGGTTAACTCTCTGTATATATGGTTACAATAGGATACATCGATGTATCCAGTGATGCACCGGGATGGTTGGTGTCCGGAATAATTTTGGAAGTGATGTGTCTGGATGAATTTTGAAAATTATTTTGTGTTCAGTGTTGAATGTGGAGGTAGGATTCAGCATATTGCGGTCAGGGATATACCTGAAAGGATATTGGCAGTGAGCATGTGTTTGATGTTCTATGGGTATGTATGGTATTAATTTAGTCATGTCAGTAATTTGTTTTAATGATTATTGACAATAAGCATGTGTTTCTTGATCTATGGGGACGTACATTAACAATAAAGCGCGGCAAGAGTTGCATCTGGATGATTGTGACAAATAACATATTTTCAATTATCTATCTAAATGAAGTGCATTAATAAAATGAGGCCAGTGATGTATCAGGGTGGAGGGTTGTAATGAATATGTCTTCAGTGATCAATAGGGATGTATAGTGTTAATAAAGTGAGGTCAATGAAGTAGGTTGATGGAAATTTACAATGAATATTTGCTTAGGGATAAACGGGGATGCATAGCATGAATAAACAGAGGCCACTAATGTACCTCGATGGATTGCAACAATGAACGTGTGCTTCGTGTTTTATGTGGATGTATAGTACCAAGGAAGTGATTTCAGTGAATATCTGCATGGAGAGAGGCAATGAGCATATATTTTGATATTCATGAGTCAGAAAAGGAATAGTAGCTGAACATTTGTTGACAAAGCGAGTGCTGACACTCATGTGTGTGATTGGGGAGTGACACTCAAATGAATGTTGGTGATGTTCCTGTGTTTGTGGTGACAATAGAAGAGTGGACCAGCGAGGCAGCTTATGGATATTGAGAGTAAGATGAATTTTGTTAATATTCCTTTATATGTAGTGAAAATAGAGTGAGAGTGAGGGCAGTGCTGTGTCTGAATAGATAGTGACGGTAAAAGGTATGTTGGTAATATATTTGAGTGGCTGTTGACAATAGAATTTTTGAAAGTGATCTGCCTGTGCGTGTAATGACAATGATTTTGACTTCAGTGATGATTTGTGTGGTAAGGATTTAGTAGAGTGAGGCCAATGATATATCTGGATAGAAAGTGAAAATGAGCATGTGTTTAGTGATATATGGAAATACATAGTATTAATAAAGTGAGGTCACTAATGTATCAAAATAGCGAGTCACAATGAACATGTGTTTAGTGATCTTGCAGAAGGCATAGTCTTAAAACAGCGAGGTCATTGAGGTATCTGGATTGATAGTGACACTAGATGTGAGCTCAGTGATCCAACTGGATGGATATTGACAATAAGAGTAAGGTCAGTGATCTAACTGAAATAATGTTGACAATAGGAGAGAGTAGATTGATCAACCTGGAAAATAGTGACATCGAGAGGGAGACCAGTGATTAAACTGGACGGAGAGTGCAAAAAGGGTGACATTAGTGATGTAACTCGACGGGCAGTGCCTTAAAGTGAGGCCAATTATACAACTCAAAGGAGAGTGACTATAATTGTTAAGTCACTATGAAATGAATGGATTGTGATAATGAGAGTGAGGTCATATTTTTAACTGGATGGCTAGCGACAGTATGAGTAAAGTCAGATCTTAAACTGGATGGAAAATGACAATAACAGTGAGTGTAGTTTGATAACTGGATGAATGGCTCCTTTACGAGAGAGTTGGGAGATCTAACTGATGAATGGTGACAGTAAAAGCCAGGTAAGTAATCTAACAGATGGATGGTAACATTAATAGTGAGGTCATGGACCTAACTTGATCCCAGTGACAATAAGATTGCGATCAGTGATGGAACGTGATGGATTGTGATAATGAGATTGTGGTCAGCGTTTTAACTGTGTGATTAGAGGCAATAAGAGTCAGATCAGATGTAAAACTGGACGGATGGTAACAAATAAAGCTGAGGTCAGTGATCTACCTGGATAGTTAATGACAATAAGACTGAGGCCAGTGATACAACTGGATGGATAACCATAATAACAGTGTGGTCAAGGATTTTAATCGATGGAGAGAAATAATAAAAGTGAGGTCAGTGATATACAAGAATGTATAATCACAAGAAGAGAAATGCCAATGATCTGACTGGGTGGAAAGTTGCAATAAACGAGAGATCAGTGATCTAACTGGATGGAAATAGAGAATATGTTCGAGGTCAGTGATCTAACTGGATGAATAGTGATAACAAAGATGGGGCCAGTGATCTAACTGATTGGATAATGACAATAAAGTTGAGATCAGTATTTTAACTGGATGTAAAGTGACAACATACGTGAGCTCAATGATCCAAATGAATGGAAAGTGACACTCAGTGTAAGGTCAGTTATCCAGCTGGGTGAATGTTGACAAATATATTGAGGTCGCGGATCTAAAGGGATGGATATTCACTTGAATATTGAGGTCAGTGGTGTAACTGGGCGGATAGTGTTTATGAGAGTGATTTCAGTTATGTGTCTGGATGGACAGTAAAAAAGAAAATAAGATTGAGGGCAGTGATCTAACTGGATGGATAGCGAAAATATGAGTGGGGACAGTAATCTAACTGATGTACGCTGACAATAGGAATAACGTCAGGGACGAACCTAAGCACAGTGAAAATAAGAGTGGTGTCAGCGGTCCATCTGGAAGGATAGTAACAATAAGAGTGAGGTAAGTGATGTAACGAGATGGGCTGTGACAATGAGATTAAGGTCAGATTTTTAATTGCTTGGGTAGTGACAATAAGAGTGAGATTAGATGTTTAACTAGATGGGCAATAACACATACGATTGAGGACAGTGATCGAACTGGATGGATAAGGGCAATACGAATGAGATCAGTGATCTAAAAGGATGAATTGTGGCACGAAGATGGAGGTCAATGATGTAATTGCATGGATAGTGACAACAAGAGTGAGGCTAGTGGTATTACTGAATGCACATTGACAATAAGAGTTATTTCAGTGATCCAACTTGATGGACAGTGACACATAAGAGGGAGGTCAGTTATTAAACTGATGGACATTGTCAGTACGAGTGAAGTCAGTGATGTAACGGAATGGATGGTGACAATAAGAGTGAGCTCTGTGATCTAAGTGGATGGCCAGTGATAATAAGCGTGAGGTCAGTGATCTAACTGAATGGATTACGATAATAAGAATGAGCTCAGTGATAAAACAGGGCGGATATTGTTAATAAGGGTGAGGTCAGTGATCTATCTGATTGGGCTGTGATAATGAGAGTTAGATCACAATTTTAACGGAATGGTTATCGAAAGTCAAAGTGAGACCAGATACTTAACAGGATGGATCGTGAAAATAAAAGTGAGGTCCGTGATCTAACTGGGTGTATCGTAAAAATAAGAACGATGCCAATGATCTAACCAGAAGTATGTTGACAATGGGATTGAGGTCAGTGAACTGACAGGGTGGATAGTGAAAATAAGAGTAAGGTCAGTGATCTTAATGCCTGGATAGTGACAACAATAGTGAAGTCAGTGATCTAACTGCATGGAGGGTAACAAAAAGACTGAGTTCAGTGGTATAACCGAATGGATAAATATAACAGTGAGGCAAAGTATTTTAATGGATGGACAGAGTCAATACATGTGAGGTCAGTGATATAACTGAATGTATCTTCACGAGAAGAGATAGGTCAATGATCTAACTGGATGGAAAGTGACAATATGTGTGAGGTCAGTGTGCCAATTGGATGCGTAGTGATAAACAGTGTAAGGTCAGTAATCTAGCTGGATGGACATTGACAATAAGAGTGAGGTCATTGACATTATTGGATGACAAGTGAAACGAAGAGGGAGGTTAGCTATCCAGCTTGATAAATATTCACAAAAAGAGATAGTTCAATGATCTAGCTGCATTGAGAGTTACAATAACGGTGAGCTCAGTTATCTAACTAGATGGGTAGTGGCCAAAGAGTGAGGGCAGTGTTCTAACTGAATGGAAAGTGAAACAGAAGTGAGTTCAATTATCCAACTGGATGATTCGTGACTACAAGACAAAGCTCAGTAATCTACCTGAGTGGATGTTGACAATAAGAGTGAGACCAATGATCTAACCGGATGTATAGTCACAAGGAGATTTAGGTCAGTGATCTAACTGGGCGAATAGTGACAATGAGAATGAGGTCAGTAATCTAACTGCTGGATGATGTCATTACGAACTATTTCAGTGACCTAACTCGATCACAGTGATAATAAGAGAGAGGTCAGTGTTCTATATGGATTGATAATAACAATAAAAGTGAGGTCAGTGAAGCAACTGGGGGGACTGTGATATTTAGGGTAAGGTCAAATTTATAACTGGATGGTTGATGACAGTAATAGTGAGATCAGATGTTTCAATAGATGAATAGTAACAAATAGGAGTGAGGACAGTATTCGAGCTGGATGGATGGGAAAATCAGAGCGTGGCAAGTGATATAACGGGGTGTATAGTCACAACAAGAGCGATGAAAGTGATCTAACTTCATGGAAAGTAACAAGAAGAGTGAGTTCAGCTCCTTTAACTGATGAAGAGTGACAATATGAGAGTGGTCAGTGATCTAACTGAATTGATGGTGAAAATAAAATTGGGCTCATTGATGTAACTGGACGAATATTGACAATAAGTGTAAGGTCAATGATTTATCTGGTGTTCTGTGATAATGAGAGTGAGCTCAGCTTGTTTGAAAAGGACCGATGGTAACAAAGCGATTGAAGTCAGTAATCTAACTGGATATACCGTAAAATAAGAGCGCTGTCAGTGATTTAACATTGAGGGCGAGGCCAGTATACTAACTGGATGGACGGGCACAGTAATAGTGAGGTCAGTCTTCTAACTGGATTTGTCGTAAAAATAAGAGATAGGTCAATGATCTAACGGGAAGAGTGTTTACAAGAGCAGTGAAGCCATTGACCTAGCAGGATGGATACTGGAAATGCGAGTGAGGTCAGTGAACTATTTGGATGGATGGACACAATAATTAAGTGTTCAGTGACCTAATTGGATGGATAGTGAAGATAGGAGTGAGGTCGCTGATATGAATGTCTGGATAGTGACACAAATAGTGAAGCCAATGATTCAACTGGGTTGATGTTGACAAATAGAGCGAGGTCAGTGATCTACCCAGATGGAGAGTCAAAAGAAAAGTGAGGTCAGTTATGTAACTGGACGGATGTTGGCAATAAGGTTGAGTTCAGTGATGTTACGGGATGGGCTGTTATATGGAGATTGAGTTCAGATGTTTATCTGGGTGATTAGTGACAATAAGAAAGAGATCAGATGATTTCTTGGATGGATAGGAACAAATAATGGCGGGGATAAATATTTAACTGGATGGATATTGACAATGAGGGTTAGGCCAGTGATTAATCTGCATGGAAAGGTACAATGCGGGTGAAGTCAGTGAAGTAACAAAAGGAACTGTGATAATAAGAGTGAGGTAAGGTTTTTTGGTTAGTGAAAGTAACAGTGAGATCACATGATTAACTGGATGGAGAGTAATGAATTAGAGTGACGGCAGTGACCTAACTGTATGCAAAGGGACAACCAGATTGTGGTCAGTGATATAAAACGATGATTTGTGGCATTAAGAGTAAGGCCAGAGATATAACTGTATGTATAGTGACAATAAGAGTGATGTCAGTGATCCCACTAGGTGGAGAGTGACAAATAAGAGTGTGGTCAGTTATTTAAAAAATGGATAGTAACGGTAAGAGTGAGGTCAGTGACGTAACTAAATGGATGACAACAATAAGAATTAGCTCAGTGATCTATCTGGACTGTAGTGATGTGAAACGTGATGTAATTCATTTCTTTGGTTCCACAGTAATAATGATAGTGAGGTCAGAAGTTTAACGGAATGATGACTGAAAATCTGAGGGAGATCAGGTATCTAACTATATGCACCGTAACAGTAAGAGTGAGGTCATTGACGTAACTGGATTGCTCATAAAAATACGAGTGAGGTCAGTGATTTAACTGGAGGAATGTTCACAGTGTGTGAGGTCAGTGATCTAACTTTAACGATGTTGAAAATAAGAGCGAGGCCAGTGAACAAAATGGATGGATGGACACATTAATAGCGAGTTCAGTGATATAAGCGGATGGATAGTGACGATAAAAGTGAGGTCAGTGATCACCCTGATAATAACAATAAGATTGAGACCTGTGATATAACTGAATAGATAAACACAATAACAATGTGTTCAAGGATTGTAATGGGTGGGCAGAGACAATAACATTGAGTCAGTGATATAACTGAACGTATAGTCACAAGAGGGGATAGGTTAATTATCTTACTAGATGGATAGTGGCAGTATTTGTGAGGTCAGTGATCTAACTGGATGGATAGTGATACTCTGAGTGAGTTCAGAGATCTAGTTGAATGGACATTGACAATAAGAGTGAGGTCATTGACCATACTAGATGGAAAGAGACAAAAAGGGGAAGTTTAGTTATCTAACTTGATTGACATTTCCATGAAGAGATACTTCAATGCTATTCCTGAATGGACAGTTACAATAAGGGTAAGGACAGTGATCTTCACGAATGGGTAGTGACAAAAGAGTAAGACTAGTGATCTAACCGAATGGAAAGTGACAACATTACTAAGCTCATTGACCCAACTGTATAGATGGTGACAACAAGAGGGAGGTCAGTGATCTAACTGGGTGCATATTAACAAGAAGCTTGAGGTCAGTGGTCTAACTGGGCAGATAATGACAATAAGAGCGAGGTCATTCATCTAACTGGATGTGTAGAATAAACAATGGTGAAGACAGTGATCTAACCGATTGGATAATGCCAATAAGATTGAGTTAAGTGAGCTATCTGGATGGAGGGTAACAACAAGAGTGAGGCCAGCGAAGTAACTGGAGGGACTGCGATAATTAGATTAAGCTTAGATGTTTAACTAAATGGTTAATGAAAGTAAGACTGAGATGAGGTGTTTAAATTGATGAATAGTAACAAATAAGATTGAGAACAGTGATCTAATTGGATGGGTTGGGACAATCAGAGTGAAGACAGTTATCGAACTGGATGCAGTTCCATAATAAGATTGATGGAAGTTAGCTAACTTGACAGACAGTAACAATAAGAGTGAGTTAAGTTTTTTGTTTACGTGATGGATAGTTTCAATACGAGTGAGGTCAGTGATCGACCTGAATTTTTGTTGACATTAAGAATCAGCTCAGTGATGTAACATGACGGATAGTGACAATAAGAATGAGGTCAGTGATCTATCTGGTTGTCTCTGATAATGAGAGTGTGCTCAGATTTTCAACAATATGGTTATTGAAAATAAGAGAGTGAGATTGTATATTTAACAGGACGGATCGTAACAAAATGAGTGAAGTCAGTTATCTAACCAGATTTATCGTAAAAATAAGAGTGATTTCAGTGATCTTTATGGAAGAATGTTGACAATGAAAGTGAAGTCAGAGATCTAACAGGATTGATGGTGACAAAGAGAGCATCGCAGTGAACTAACTTGATGGAAAGACATAGTAATAGTGAGGCAAGAGCTCTAACCGGATGGGCAGAGACGTTAAGAGTAAGGTAAGCGATCTAATTGCCTTTACATTGACAATTAAAGTGAGGTCAGTGATCTGCCTTGATAGATAGTGACAATAAGACTAAGAGCAGTGTTTATAACTGGATGGATACGCATAATAACAGTGAGGTCAAGGATTTGAATGGATGGACAGTGACAATAAGAGTGAGGTCAGTGATATAACTGAATGTATCGTAAAAAGAAGAGATGGTCAATAATCTAACTCAATGAACAGTTATAACTAACGTGAGATTCGTGATTTAACTGGGTGCAAATTGCAATATGTGTGAGGTCCGTGATCAAACTGAATAGATTGTGATAATCAAAGTGATGTCAGTTACCTAACTGGATGGACAGTGAAAGCACAATTGAACTCAGTGATACAAATGGATCGACAATGAAAATAAGAGTGAGGTTAGAGATCTAATCCGATGGATATTCACAAGAAGATTGAGGTCAGAGATGCAACTGGGCGGATAGTGACAATGAGAGTGAGGTAAGTCATTTAACTGGTTGCAGAGTAAAAAATTATAGGGAGGTCGGTGATCTATATGCATGAATAGTGCAAACAAAAGTGAGGTCTGTGAGGTAACTCGGAGGTTAGTGACAATAAGAATGAGATCACATGTTTAACTGGATGAAGAGTAACAAATAAGCGTGAGGACAGTTATATAATTAGATGGACAGTGACAATCAGCATGACGTCAGTAATATAATAGGATGAATGTTGACAATAACAGGGAGGTCAGTGACCTAACTGAATAAATGATGACAGTAAGAGTGAGCTCAGTGATCCAACTGGGTGGAAGTTATCAATAAGACTTATGTGAGCTATGTATCTGGATGGACTGTGATAGTGAGAGTGAGGTCAGATTTATAACTGAATGCTTTGTGAAAATAAGAGTGAGATCAGACATTTAACTGTTTGGATCGTAACAATAAGATGTGGGCAGTGATCTAACTGTGTTTATCGCAATAATAAAAGTAAGGTCAGTGATCTAACTGGAATAATGTTGACAAAATAAGTGAAATCAGTGATCTAAATGCATGGATAGTGACAATAAGAGGAAGGACAATGAGCTAATATATAGATAGAAACATTAACTCTAAGGTCAGAGATCTAACTGGATGGATAATGACGATATGAAGTGAGGTCAGTGATAAATGTGTATGGTTAGTGACACAAATATTGAGGTCAGTGCCCCATCCGGATAAATCATGTCGATGCAAATGAGGCCAGTGATATATTTGAATAGATAAACATAATAACATTGAGGTCAACAATTCCACTGGAGCGACAGAGTTAATAAGAATGAGGTCAGTGATATAACTGAACGTATAGCCACGAGAAAATATTGGTCAATGATCTAAATTAATTGACAGTGACAACAATAGTGAGATCAGTAATCTAACTGGGTTGAAAGCGACAATATGTGTGATGTCAATGGTCTAACTCGATGTATAGTGATAATCAGAGAGAGGACAGTGATCTGGTTGGATGCACAGTCACACAAATTGTGAGGTCATTGGCCTAACTGGATGAAAAGAGACAAGAAGAGGGAGGTTACTTCTCTAATTTTATGGATATTTAAAGAAGAGATATTTCAATGATCTAAATGAATCGACAGTGACAATGATGGTGAGGTCAGTGATCCAGCTGGTTGGATGTTGACAACAAGAACGAGGTCAGTGATCTAACCGGATGGACAGTAACCAGAAGAGCGTGGTCAGTGATCTAACTGGACGGATAGTGACAATGAGAGTGAGGTCAATCATCTAAGTGAATGGGCAGAGTCAATATGAGTGAGTACAGTGATCTAACCGATTGGATATTTACCATTACATTGATTTCAGTGAACTAACTGGATGGGTAGTGGGGATAGAACTGAGGTCATTGATCTTTCTGGATGGATATTGACAATAAGAGTGAGGTCCGTAACCCAAATGGATGGGTGTCTAAATAAGAGTAAGGTCTCTTATGTAACTGGAGGGATATAGAACATAAGTTTATAAGAAGTAGGACAAGGTTTAGGCCACTCGGTCCATCAGTCCAGCACGACCATTCAATAAGATCGTGGGCGATCTCCCCCAGGCCTCGTCTCCTCTTTTGTGCCAGCTTCTCATTGCCCTCAAATCCATGATATTTCAAAGATATATCCGCCTCCTCTTTAAATACTTTACTTTATCTCTCCTCCAATCTTCTCTGAGGGAATACATTTTCTTTCAGATCTTAGCATTAAATGATCGCTGGCCTTATTCTTAGTGTTAATATGGATCAATTTAGATCATTGTCCTCAATCTTATTGTCACTACCCATTCAGTTAGACCATTAACTTCACTCATCTTCTGAATATCCACCCAGTTTGTTCACTGCCCTCACTCTTATTTTCACTATCAATCCAATTAAATCATTGACATCCATCGTAGTCTAATTAACCATTCCTGTACATCGCTGGCCTCGCTCTTATTTTTAATTTACATTCAGGTAGATTTTGCTCTCTGACTATGCCCTCTAGTTCGATATTCCCCCATTAGTGGAAACATCTTCTCAGCATCTACCTGTCAAGCAGCCCCAGAGTATTAAGCGTTTGAATAAGATCACCAATAATTCTTCCAAACTCTAATGAATAAATAACTAAAATGTTTAGCTATTTTTTGTAAGTTAAGTCAATCATCCCAGGAATCAGCCTAGTGAATCTCTTTCGAATCACCAACAATGCCAGTATATTCATTCTAAAATACAGGGGACAAAAGTGCACACAGTGCTCCAGTGAGGCCTCACCAACAACCTGTACACTTAGATAAAAATGTCTCTGTTTATTTTATAATCTCCAACCACTTGGTAATGCACGCCAAAATTTTATTTGCCTTCTTAATTTCTTGCTGCACCGGTGTGCTAATAGGTACAATAAATGACAATAACTATGAAGTCGCTGAACGATCTGGAGGAATAGTGACAATAAGATTTAGGGCAGTTATCGAAAAGGATGGATAGTCACATAAAGGGTGAGGTCAGAGTTCTAACTGGATGGATCGCGAGAATAAGGCTGAGGTCATCGATATAACAATTTGGATAGTGACAATAACAATTAGCTCATTGCTGTGATTGGACAGTCATGCCAAAAAAGAGTGAGAGGAGTGATGAGTTTAGATGGCTTGTGTGATTATGAGGTTGGTCATTGATATATCTGGATGAGTGATGTGCATGGAAAGTGAGATATGTGACATACCTCTCGGGTAGTGGCAATACGATTGTGTTAAGTGATACATCTGCAGACAGCGGCAAGAAGATAGTGGTAACTGTAGTACCTATCTTGCTGTGGGAATAAGAGAATGACAAGTGATGTACTTATAGGGCAGTGGCAATAAGAGTGTGATAAATGATGGACCTAATGTGTAATGGCAATAAGAGAGTGGCAGGTGATGCATCTGTCGGGTAGTGACAAAAGTAGTGTGGTAAGTGTATTACCTGCTTGTTATTGACAATCAGGGTTAGCTCAGTGATGTTTCTGAATGGGTAGTGGCAAAAAGGATGGATGTGAGTTATGTATCTACATGGGAAGTGACCAGATGATTGAGTTCAGCGAGGCACATGGCAACTCTACAAATCAATGATTCTCAAGACAGTTGCAACAGGGGCTTAGATAGGGAATTATTCTCATTGTCCACTATGCCATTCAACCCTCCAAGGACACGTGTATTCAAAGGTTTAACGAGCGAAACCTGCTCCCTTTCTAATCTATCTACCGAACAAAGACATGGCTGTTACACCATGGTATCAGATACAGAGAACAACTTTATTATACACTGTCTCATTAAAAACTCACCAAGCTATTACAGCACAAGAAAGAGTCAGACTAAAGTTCCCTCCAAATTTCCCTCAGCGTGCCCTCTCACTTCATTCGAATCCAGGGGTTAGACGCAAAGTGAAACTCTCTCCCTCCCCCTTACTCTGTTAATCATACCCTCCCAAGGCAGGCACAACACGAGTTTCGGTACAGAATAATTTCCCAGTATAATGTCCCCTAAAAAACACTCCCTGGACTGATGCAGCACGGGATTAGAAACACAGAAATGCTCCCTCCGACACTGTTTCCTTCAAGCACTCCCAGTAGAGATAGGCCAACCGTTTAAATACGGAGTAAAGCTCCCTCTACATTGTTCCCATTGAAACAACCCAGGCGATATACAGCGCACAGTTAGTTACGGAATAAAGCTCCTTCTACACTGTACCCATCAAAGACTCTCAGAGCAGATGCAGCATGCGGTTAGAAATGGAGTAAAGCTCCATCTACAGTGGCCCCAACAAATACAACAAGGGCAGAACAGCAGGCGGGTTAGATACAGAGTATGTTCCCTCTATATTGTTCCTATAAATAACCTGTAGTGTCGGTACAGCAAGGGGTTAATTACAAGCTAAACCTCCCTCTAGACTGTCCCCAAAAAACAATCCCAATGCAGGCAAAGCACGAGTCTAGATAAAGTGCAATTCTCCCTCTATTCTGTCCGGTCATGCACTCCCGGGGCTAGGAACGCATGGGTTTGTATTTCGAGTAAGGTTCCCTGTACACAGTCCCAAGAAACGCTCATAGCAGATCTTGAATGACTTTACATTTAGAGTAAACTTGATTTGCATTGCCACTTTTCAGCAATGCTGTACTTTTAATGTTGTACAGCTCAAGATTAACGAAAGACTGAAGCTCCTTCTACTCTACCTCATCAAACAATACTAGGCAAGGTACAGCATGGGATTAAATGCAGAGAAATATTTCTCAGTGCAATTCGCCACCAAACATCAGGAGTGCAGGCAAAGTACAAGTTTAGTAGGAAATTAATCTCCCTCTCCACTATTCCCAACAAACAATTCCAGTGCAGGAACATTGCATACAGTATAACCGTTCTTCTACGCAGTCCTTTTCAATCACTCCAAGAGCACAAACAAACCGTGGGTAGATAGAGAATTAATCATTATGTACAATACACAAATCGAACAACCCCTGTTCCAGTTGCACAATGCGTTTAGACACAGAAGAAACCTCCCTCCTCAAAGTCCACATCAAACACTCTCAAGACAGGTCAAACATAAAACCATACACAGTGAAATCCCCTCTACAGTGTCCCCAACAAACAAACCTAGGGCAAGTGCAGCATTGTTCTAGATTCAGCGCAAAGTTTCATCTGCACTGTCCACAGCAATTTGAAGTCAACATGGAGAAGTGCAGTTAATGCAGGTTGGGTTATGAAACAAAGAAAATGAATATAAAATTAAAGGTAGGGAGTGAGGGACCTTGCATAATTGTGCCCACGTTGCCTAAGTTAGCAGGAGAGCTGGATAAGGTGTTTAGGAAGGCATATGGAATCATTTCCTTCATTGTACGAGGTATGAAATATTAAAGCCGGGAGGTTATTCTCGGAAAATATAACATCTTTGTTAGGCAACAAATGCAGCTCGTCGTGCAGTTCTGTTCACCTCATTCCAGAAAGGATGTCATTTGACTGGAGGGGGCACAGAGGAGATTTACGAGGATGATGCAAGGGCTGGAAAATTGCAGCCTTGAGGAATGATTGGACACTCTGGGGTTGTTCTCCATGGAATAGAGGAGGCTGTGGGGAAATTTGATTGAGATGTACAGAATTGTCAGGTGCCTGGTTAGTGTGAGTGTGAAAGGCCTATTTGCATGAGCTGAGAGGTCAGTGACGAGGGGGCAACAATTTAAAGTGTTTGGTAGGATGATTAGAGGGATGTGAGATATTTTCTTTCTCAGGGAGAGTGTGTTATGGGTCAGGAACTCACTTGCATCAAAGGATAAGACAAGCAGAATCTGTCAACTCATTTAGTAGGTTTCTGGAAGCACATCTCAAGTCCCAAAACCTGCAGAGATACGGAACTACTTCTACAAAGTAAGATTAGCTTTGTTTGCTGGATTAACGGGTGGCTCATACACGATGGGACATGTGGCCTCTCCCTGTGCCAAACACTTTCCATTAGTCTACAGCTCTAAACACTTCCAAGACAGATAAAGCTTGTGGATACTTATGGAATAATGTTCCATCTATACTGCCACATTTAACAATGCCGGTACAGGGTCCATTTGCTTTAGGTAAAGAGTGCAACTTTGCCTACCCTGCCTCCATGAAATGCTCCCAGACCAGGTACACCACGGGGACAGATAAGGAGTAAATATCCCTTTTCACTGACTGCATCAAACATTCCCTGAAAAGGCCCAGCACCGATTCGGTGTAATAAATATCCATCGACACTGATCACAGCAAACCTTCCCAGAGTAGGTCCAGCTCAGAAGTAGATAGAGGAAATATCCCTCTACAGTAAGCCCATCAAAAACTTCCAGGGCATATGCAGCACAGTGTCAGGTGCCGAGTGAGTACGCCTCTACACGGCACTTGCATAGCCATAACGTTCTCATTGACGCCCAGTTTCCACTGGGCCAAAGACACTCGTAACCTTATTTCATTAGTTAGGTAACAACTTGAGTTCTTCATGCAGTTGTGTTCACCTCATTCCAGAAAGGATGTAATTGCACTAGAGGGGGAAGAGAGGGAATTTACGACTATGTTGAAATGGCTGGCTAGATTAATTTCGTTGGTATACAGGATTATGAGGGGCATGGAGAGGATGGATAGGGAGCAACTGGTCCCCTTAGTTGAAAGGTCAATCACAAGGGGAAATAAGTTCAAGATGATGGGCAGGAGGTTTTGGGGGGTGGTGAGGAAAAAACCTTTTTACACAGAGGGTGTTGAAGTCCTGGAATGCACTGCCTGGAATGGTGGTGGAGGCCGGTTGCCTCACATAGTTTAAAGAAGTACCTGTATGAGCACTTGGCTCATCATAACATTCAAGGCCATGGGCCACATGCTGGTAAATGTTATTAGGAAGGTAGGTCAGAATCGGTGCAGACTCGATGGGCCGAAGAGCTTCTTCTGCACTGTGCGGTTCTGTGATTAAAGCCTTGGTTGGAAAAAAAATGTTGAAAGCAGCTAAGCTACCGTCGTGAGGTGAGAGTCATTTCCCTTGCCATGAAGGCCGCATTTGTCTGAGTGTGGTATCAGGGAGCACAAAACAAATGGGAATCGCGGGGAACTCTGCACCGGTTGGAGTCATACCTAGCACAAAGTAAGATGTTGGTGAGTGTTGGATGTCAGTCATCTACACTAAAGGACATCACTGCCGGAGTTCCGCGGGACTTTGCCCTCGGCCCAACCATCTACAGTTCCTTCACCAATGACGTTCCTTCCGTCATTAGGGAAATGTAGAGGGAGTGTGAATCTGTATAACGTGTGAATTTGCCTTTCAAAGGCAAATTGAGCCTTCCTGTATATTGCAAAATTAATGGAATGTGAATGAAGGGAAGTTGTTGAGCAGCTTTAAAAGCCTTGTTAAATATTGGGGGCTCTGGATTTCTGTGTGCAATTTTGTTATGCTTACATATAATATAATTTCTGCCGAAACAGTTCAGAGAATGTTGATCGTGCTTACTCCTGCAATGAAGGGCTCACCCTTTGAAGAAGGATTGAACAGTTTGGACCTATACGCAGTCGGGTTTAGGAAGATTAAAAGTGATGTTATTGAAACATTGCAGAAACAGATGGGAATTGATCGAGAGGGCGTCAAGAGGATGTTTGTCTTCTGGGGGAGACTGAAATTAGAGTTTTCCCTCTTGATACAGGCAAATTTCCCCGAAAGTGACGTTGATGTGACGTATTTTGTTCCCCAGAAAGCAGTTCAGGCATTCTTATTGATTTTCTTCAAGGCTGACTGAAACAGGTTTTTTGTTATGCAAGCGAATCAAGGGTCAGTGGGGAAGACAGGAATTGGAGCTGCGACAAAACCAGGTCAGCCATGATCTTATTGACCTGCTGATGCTCCTATGTCCCTTTTCATCTACACATTTATAACTGTCTTGTGACTCTGTGATTAGACTGCGTGAATAGAGCTTTTCAATGTAACACACCCAAAGCCTCCCGTAGCAATGTTTAATTGGACACTGCAGATTGGGCTTTACTCTCTACCTTACATGAAGCTGTACCAGATTGAGGCTTTTTAACTGTTCAGCATAGAACAACATAAATTGTTTCTATTTCTATTTTAACTCCTTTGGGAGCTTTTCACGGTGTAGTTTAGAGGGAGTCCGACGTGGTACCCAACCCCAAGGCTTCGTCTGACCAGGGAGCGTTTGATGGTGACATTCTGGCTGGAGTTCTACTCTATAACTAACTCGTATTTGCACATATCCTGGGATTGTTTGATGGAGGCTGCATAGGGCGAGGTTTTATCTGGATCTAACTTATTGCTGCACATGCCCGGGCATTGATTGATGGTGTCAGTGTAGGGGAATCTTTACTCCATATCTAACTCATGCTGTAAAGGTCCTCTGTCCTGCGAGTGTTTGATGTAGACACTGTGGAACGTTCTTCACTCGGCATGTAACCCCGTGTTCTACTGCCCTGGGTGTGTTTTATGGGGACAGTGTGGAATGTTCTTCACTCTGTAGCTAACCCCGTGTTCTAAATGCTCTGGCAATATTTGACGGGGAACGCTTGGAGGGAGCATTCCTCTGTTTCCAAACCAGTTATGTACCTGTTCTGTGAGTGTTCGATGGGGCCGTGTAGAGGGAGATTTATTCTGCGAATAACACTTTGCTGTATATTTCATAGGAGTGTTTGATGGAGACAACGTATACATTGCTTTATTCTGTAACTAACCTCGTGCTGTATCTGTCCTGGGGGTGCTTCGTGGGTATAATGCAAAAGGAGCTTTACTCTTTATCTAAATACCTGCTGTATCGTTCCAGACAGTGTTTGATAGGGATAGTGTAGAACGAGGTTGATCATGAATCAAAGTTCTTTACCTGGCAGCTTTCCATGCAGGCATTGTGGATGGGGTTTACCCTGTATCCAGTGTGCATTTTTTAAAAATCAAATTAAGCGTTGGTGTATATTTAAAATGAAATGGAATGTAAGTGCAGGAAGTTTTTGTACAGCTTTACAAGCCTTGGTAAGTATTGTGGGCATTGCAGGTCTGAATGCAATTTTGGTCTACTTATCCAGATAAAAATAAACAACATATCGTTTGCAGAAGCATTGCGAGGATGGTGACTTAACTCATTCCTGAATTGAAGGTGCTATGTTTTGAAGAAAGTTTGAACAGGGTGGGAATATACCCATTGGAGTTTCGGAGAATTTGTGCTTTTATGATTGAAACACATAAGTTCCTGAAGGGACTTGGCAGTGTGTACGCCCAGAGGTGTTTCCTCTTCTGGAGAGTGTAAATCTAGCAGACTTAGTTGCAAAATATGAGATCTCCCTTGCTAGACATATGTGAGGAGAGTCCTTTCTTATATCTACGAAATTGTAGATGATGTATGCAATTATGATCCCTAGAAAGCACTGGAATCTTGATAATTGAATTTTTTCAAGAATGAGTGAAACAGTTATTCATTATCCTAGCGGATCAAGGGTTACGGAGGCAGACAGGAAGTGGGGCTGAGATACAACAAGATCAGCCATGACCTTATTGGCCTACTCCTGCTCCTATGCCGCATCCTATCGACCCTAAGGAAAACAGTGGTAGAATCTGATAGAGGCAGCATGGATTTATGAAATTTCTGGATTCATTTTCACGTTGCCGTTTGGATGTAGCGAATGGTGAGGTGATGGCCATTTTGAGCCATGACTCGATGGGTAGTCTTGATCTTTAAGAAGGCACCGGCTGATTTTGAAAGCGGTCGGAAGAATGTGGGATTGGCTGACTGCTTCAGAATGAAGGTATTGTGCATGCTGCTCGGATAGTGGACATTCATTAGCAAAGCAATTTTGCATTAAGGAAGCAAAGCACCGCCCTCTCAAGGGCAACTGGCCAACGTACGTGAAAGATTATAAGGAAAAAAAAAATCTGAAGTGAGAGGGCTTTCAACTTCTGTGCCTATCCCCGTTGACATGGTACCCAGCAGAACCACATATTTCATCGGGTATCGCGTTTCCCTGGGAAAAGTCTGGGACCTCTCGTCCTGCTTCTCCCTCCTGACGGAGAAAAATATGTAATCACCACACGTAGCACGGATGATGTCGGTCACTTAATGCATGAATCGATATAGAGCATACTGGGAGATGAATGTTTTTCACATTTTCCTGTCTGGAAAATTCCAGATCCGTACAAGTTCAATGAAATATGTGAACCTACCGGCCATTGACTGCACGGCCCTCACCTGTTGTCAGGCTCCAGATAAAGTTGAAGGAAATTAAACAGCACTGTGCTCACCTCATTGTCGATTCAGAGCCACCTCACATTATGCACTCTCATCAGGTGCACTGTGGCAAAGTGTTAGTGGGAAACCTGGGGTTGGTCGAAAAGAGCCCACCACCCCCTCCCTCTTTACAGAGCTTCCTCTCTCTTAAGTCTGCCCCGTTTGTTAGTAGATAAACGGCCCAGGGTCACCGTAAATACAGTCCACAAACCTCATCCAGAGTTTGGTCAACAAATCGCCTCACCCCGCTGAATGTAAGCGCCAACTCACAAAGCAACTTCCAAAACACCATCCACAGCACGATCACTAACTTTCCAATTACATAAATATTTCGAAGCTCCTCAGCGGCAACTGAGGTACCTGGTCTGTTTAAATAGCACGAGTTGGGTTTCCTCGAGTTGCTGAACACATATTAAGCTGAGACTGACTAACACAAGCGTTCAATGGACAGGCACACACAGAGTTACACATAAATGTGTCAAAACTGCTGAAATCGCTTGTCCATCATGTAGAACAAGGCGGGAGATGTTGCAAAAGGAGTGGCAGTGCGACCCACACCATTTCATGGTTTTGAGCATCGTAACTCCGATACCAGTGGCCCTAGCTCTCCACAATGGCCAGGGTCATAGCCAGGGGGAGGTGAAGAGTAATAAATATTCACTTAAATAAAGCCATAGCGCAACGTTTAAAGGGGATATATTTGCAGGAGTATGGTAAATGAGATAGGAATTGGGATTAATGGGATAACTCATGCTGTGGGGGGCATTGCATCAGAAGATTTAGATGATTAAAACTCGGATGTTACCAGGCCAGGAGACAATGCAGGTCATTGAGCACAGTGAAAATGGGTGATAAGGATTAGGTGTGAGTTGGGATATGGGCAGGATAGTTCGGTATGAGCTGCTGTTTCTGAAGGTTGTTGACTGGCAGGATGACCAAGATTGGAATAGTCAAGCCTCGATTCAGACACAGGTGAGCGTTTATGCAGTAGCTGTGCAAAGTCCGGGGTGGAGTTGATTTCTGTTATGCAGGTGGATGTGGACAAGTTTGGGAATGGAGAGAATATGGGGTCAGAAATCAAATCATGGTCAAACGGATGGCACATGATGTTAACAGTCTGTTTCGGAATCAGCTATTATCCAAGGAGGTTCATTGAATCATTGGATAGGGAGCAGAGTTTGCGACCATCAGTTAAAACAGTAGTTTCTATCCTCCCAAAATTCAAATGACATTATCGGTAATGAAGTTGAATTTTGTTTTTAAAATACATAACTGGAGAGAGAGACTTACCTGGTACTCCTGCAATTGCAAGGATGGGATAATAAAGTGCTTGAATAAGGAGAATATGTCATAGATGCAAAAAAAAAGTTAATGGCAACCATTCATAATATGTTGAAGGCTAGTAGAGTGAAAACAATAAAAAAAAACAAAAAAAAACCTCTTGTCCATCATTGGAACATTCCAATCCATTTTTCAAGACTCTGATCAAGATGTTTTAACATTCGAATCTACAGCTCTCAGATTACGATCCTATTTTGGAACATTCCAATCTATTGTTCTCAGATTCTGATCTCTCCTCTCCTTCTCTCTGGAGCCGCTCATCCCTGTTCGTGGCAGAGGTGATGACTCAGCTGACACTATGGGATAATACGTAGAACGGAGTCCCTTATTTTAGAAGAGAGTAACCCTCCCGTGATTAGGATCCATGTAGAATGAAGTTAATTAGAGCTACTGAATACATAGGCTTGGTTAACTCCTTTTAATGCAATGCCTTTTGTGTCACATTAAATTTGGACTTTATCATGTTCTGGCAGAGATAAATGATGACCACTGAGGAAATGAATGGTGCAAATAGCGGAGGCATTGACCAAAGTTTAAAGCACTATTAGAACTGGTGTCAAGGTTCTGGAGGGTTTTAAATTCCACCCTGCCCCCACACAATTTTCACAATGATAGAGGGATTGAAACTTGAACTGTAGAGAACGCCGTCAGCAGCACCTACAGGAGAGTGCGAGAGGAGCAACCTGAGAAAGGCAGCTAGCAGTAACTATAGGACAGTGCAAGACGAGTGCCCGGGGAAACGCAGTCAGAAGCTGCTAGTGGAGATAGCGAGAGGAGGACTCTGGGATAGGCAGTAATACATCGCCTGGAGGAGAGACCGAGAGGATGACTCTGGGACAGGCAGTCAGATGTAGCTTTAAGAGCGAGCGAGAAGAGAGTCGTCTGCAGTTACCGTCGCCAAGTGAAGAAGAAAATAGTGATAACGCAGGAAAACCGTAAGTACAATGGTTGGTGAGTTACTGACAGTTTCAACTAGCAATGGCAAGTTGATTTCAGGTTAAGGGTGACGACTGGAGCCCAGGGTCGGAGTCCTAAAACTTTGCATTCAACTCAGCAGAGAGAGCGAATTCCAATTGATTTTTAAAGTGTATTTTGAACCTCTATTCTAACTTGCTTTCAGTTTAAAGGTCATTAGGAGCAATGTTTTATCGATTGAGAAACTAAAGGCCAGTAGGAAGTTGAAAAACCAATTGAAAAACTACCTAAATAAAACAGAGATGCTGGGCCAGGTGATGTGTTGTAGCTGCATGATTTTGGAGCTGTTGTTCCACGTTACGGTTCCTAGTGACCACATCTGCAGCAAATGTTGCTCTGAGTTGATGAGCTGGAGTCTGAGCTTCGTACACTGCGACATGTCAGGGAGGGGGAGAGCAACTTGTCGCTTTTTCAGCAGGCAGTCACGCCACTTAGGTATGCTGCTTTAAATTCGGTCAGTTGTCAGGAACAGGAGTGTGTGACTATCAGTGAGGCAGATAGAGAGTTCCAGGAAGTAGTAATGCAGGAGCCTATGGCATTGTCCTTACCCAACAGGTTCAACAGCTCTTATCCCTGTGCGGACGACAGCGGGGACTGTAGGGAGGATGAGCAACCTGTTCTTAGCAACGTGGTACAGGGAGCGATCCAAGTGTCAGGAAAAAAGAGAAATGTAGTTGTAACCGGGGATGGCATATTTATGGGAATAGATATTGTTCTCTGTAGCCAGGTTCGATAGTCCAGAAGGCTGTGTAGCCTACCCAGTGGCATGACTAAAGACATCTCATCAGGGCTGCAAGAAAATTGTTGTTGGAGGGGAAAATCCAGTTGTCCTGGCCCTCATAGGTACCAACGATATAGGTAGAAGAAGGATAGAGGTCCTGCTGAGGGAATACGAGCAGATAGGGTATCATTTAAAAAGCAGCACCAAAAATGTAATAATCTCCAGATTGCTGCCTGAGCCATGAGCTAATTGGCACAGGGTCAATACATAATACGGGAAATGCGCGGCTCAAGGTTTGGTGTTGGAGAAATGGCTTCGAATTCATGTAACTTTGGCACCAGTACTGGGGAAGGAGGGAACTATTATCTTCTGCTGGGCTCCACTTGAATCATGCTGGGACCCGTGTCCTAGTGAATCGCATCATTAGGGTCGTAGATATTTCCTTGAACTAGATTTTGAGGGGGAGCGTTCAGTTCCATGGCAATATGTATATTAAAAAATAATCAATGTTTAAGGAGAGAGTAAGAGTTCTGATTAGAGACGAGGCTAATTACTATCAAAAAGAGAAAGGAAGGGAGAGAGTGTGTGACGCCATATTGCACCAAATAATCAAATAAGACTATGGAAAATTGACAATATGGCCAACGGAAAGGGTTGTGTGTGATGGCATGTTGCATTCGGAATAAAACAACTGACTAAACACCGCAAATAAAGGTTAATAGTTGGGATTTAGAGGCGATTTGCTGAGTACAGGGAGAACAGGTTTGAGAGTTGAATCCTAGGCTACTCAAAGCTTCGGAAGGACAGGCATTATAGAAAAGGAGGTTGAAGCTTTATTAGTAAAGGAGGAGTTCAGGGCTACAGTCAGGAATGACATAGTCAGTGGGGATCAAGACGTAGAGTCAGCCTGTGTAGAAGTAAGAAAGAGCAAGGGAAAGCAATCCCTGGGTTGGAGTAATCTGTACGCCCCCAAACAGTAGTTTAGCAGTAGGGCACAATATAAACGGGGAAACTTTAGGTGCATGTAAGAAAGCCATGACAATAATCATGGGAGATTTTAATATGCATATAGACTGTGCTAATGAAAATGGGAAGGGTAGTCTTGATGGAGAATTTCTTTAGTTTATTAGAGATTGTTACTTGGAACAATATGTGGTGGAACCAACCAGGGAGCAGGCTATTCTGGATTTGGTTTTGTGAAATGAGAACTTATTAATTAATGTTCTCATAATAAAGGATCCTCTAGGGAAGAGTGATCATGGCCTTGTAGAATGTCAAGTTCAGTTTGAGAGCGAGAAACCGGAGTCCCATATCATTATTCTGGGGGTAAACAAAGGTAATTATTTAGGTATGAGTGCAGTTTTGGCGCTTGTGGACTGGGAATGAGGAGTACAAGTTAGGAGAGTTGATGAACATTGGCAGGTATTTAAGGAGATGATCTATTCATCCCCAGTAAAATATAACCCAATAAGGAATAAAACTGTAAGTTGTGGGAAAAGCATCCATGGATAAGCAAGGATGTTAAAAAAGCGAAGGCACACCAAATGGCAAAGGTCAGTGGCAGGCTGGAAGATTGGGAAACTTTTAATGATCAACAAAGGGTTAATAAAAATTATTAAAAGAGCAAAGGAAAACAATAAAAACTATGGAACATAACGGGTTCAAACTGTAACGTCTGATTGCAAATGTTTGTACAAGCATACGTTCTACAAACATATAAAAGGAAAGTGAGTAGCTAACGTGAATGTTGCCCTTGGAGGGCGAAACTTGGGGGTTAATATTGGGGAACGCAGAAATGGCAGTGAAGCTTAATCGATATTTTGCCTCAATTTCCTCAGTGGAGGACATTAGCACCACCCTCGTAGTAGCAGCTAGTGCAGAGGGTATATAGAAGGAGCAACTTAGAAGAAACACCATCCCTAGAGAAAAGACTTTCAGCAAACTATTGGGATTAAAGGGTAGCATGTCCCCAGGACCTAATGGCCTACCTTGCACGGTCTTGAGGAAGTGGCAGCGGAGATTTTTGTGGATGCATTGGCAATAATATTCCAAAATTCCCTGGATTCTGGAAAGGTTCCAGTGGATTGAAAAAATGCTAATATAGCGCCCTTTTTCAAATAGCGGGCAGGCAGAAAGTAGGGAACTACGAACCAGTTAGTTTACCATAAGTCGCTGGGAAATTGTTGGAATCCATTATTAAGGAAGTAGTAATGGTGCATTTGGAAAATCAGAATGCAATCCACCAGAGACAGCATGGTTTTATGAAGAGCAAATCGTGTTTGACTATTTTGCTAGAGTTCTTTGAAAATGTAACAAACGATGTGGATAATGGTAATCCTGTAGATGTCGCATATCAGGATTTCCTGAAGACCTTGGATAAGATGCCACACAAAATATTAATGCACAAGGTAAGATAACACGCAGTTAGGGCTAATATATAGTTTTAGATAGTGGTTTGGCTGTCACAAGGGAAGCAGATAGTCAGAATAAATGTGTATTTTTTCTGGATGGCAAGCTGTAACTAATCGGGTTCCTCCGGGTTTGGTCCTTGGTCCATATCTATATAAATTTAAAATCTATATAAATGACTTGGATTCAGGGATAGAAGGCACTTTTGCTAAATTTGCAGATGAAACCAAAATTGGTGGGAATGTATGATTCAATGAAGAAATACGAAATTTATAAATGGACATGGACAAGTTAGGTGAATTGGCCAACATTTGGCAGATGGACATTTTCGTGGAGAAGTGTGATGAAAAGGGCGACTTATCAGTTAAATGGAGAGAAACTAGAGAATGCTTCAGTGCAGCGAATTCCCTCGGGCATGAATCGCTGAAAGCTAGTATGCAGGTACAACAGGTAATAAATAAGGCAAATGGAATGTTGGCATTCAATGCTAAAAGAATAGAGGATAAAAATAAGGAAGTGTTGTTGCAACTGTACAAGGCATTGGTGAGGCCATACTTGCAGAACTGTGCACAGGTTTGGTCCACTTTCTTGATGAACAATGCAGTTGCACCGGAGGCGATTCAGAGGAGGTTCACTGAATTGACTCCACAGATGCGAGTTCTGTCTTATGAGCAGAGATTTAGCAGTTTAGGCCTATGCTCGATCGAGTTTAGATGGATGTATGGAGATGTAATTGATTTATATCAGATGCTAAAGGGGATAGACACAGTAGACGTGGAGGGAATGTTTCAACTTCTGGGGCATTCTAGAATGAGAGGCCATAGTTTTAGGCTATGAGGTGGCAGATTTAAAACCGACATGAGGAGGAATTAATTTTCTCAAAGGGTCGTGAATCTATGTCATTCACAAACTCAGATTGCAGTGGATGCCGGGACGGTAAACAAATTTAAGGTGAAGGTAGACATATTATTAATTAGTAATGACTTCAAAGGTTATGTGGAGAGGGCGTGAAATTGGATTTCAGGCCGAAATTATGTCAGCTATGGTCGTAATGAACGGCGGGGGATGCTCGCCAGGCTGAATTGCTTACTCCTGCCCCTAATTATTATTTTCTTATGTTTTTATGTATTACCGGAGTTGGGAAATTTCTGGAGGCTAAAAATCACAGTCAGAATTACATATTTATTTGTAAGGCAACAAGTTTATAAATAACCATAAGTTATATATGTTAACAGGAAGTCATATCTGACAAAGTTGTCATTCTTTGTCTAAGTGGCAGGAGGTTTGATCAGGGAAGTGAGCTTGATGTTATGTTTATGAACAAAGTGTGATCAAATGCGTTTTAATGGATTTGTGATAGAAACCGAAACCCATGTACCAAAGAGCCAGTTACAGCGTGGATGTTATGTTGGCAAACTGATAGAACGCAGAGAGATGTGGTGGCTGATGTGTATTCATACTGGAGGGGAGTGTAAGGTGATGATCCCAGCGATCAATATTAGTTGGACTGCTCTTTATGATACACACAAAGGAGATATGAATGTGTAAACATGACGTTATTTTGAGAACAGAGGGAACGGTTGTAAAGTTAGCTAGTGCACTTTTATGATAGAGATGACGAGATGTGTTCCATATTCGCTCAGTGTTGCGCGACTTTGTAACTCTCTGCCTGAAAAGGCAGTCAGGATTGGTCACTGAATATGATTCTAGGTCGAGGTAGCTAGACTTCTATTAATCAATGCAATCAAATTTCAGCGGGGTTGAATGAAAATGTAGAATTCGAAACGCAAACAGGTCTTCCATGATATTATTGCTTAGTAGAGCAGGCTCATGGGGCTGAACGGCTTACTTGTGCTCCTATGCCATATGTTCGTATTTGCAGATAACATGAAGCCGGAAAAGTAAACAGTGGGCGGAATAGTAGAAGGCTTGGGGAGGGTATTCACAGACTGGTGAACCAGAGACACAGGGAATTGGAAACTTTGTTCAGCGACGTGTGAAGGGTCCATGTGGGATGAGGATTCAGTATAGAGAAAATAAACTAAATGGGATGATTATAAACAGGATAATAACGGATGCATGTGCACACTTGTTTATAACTGGAATGACAATTTCATAGGTTTGCTTAAAATACACAGAGGATGGGTGAGTTTATAAATAGAGGCAGAGTGTACAAAAGCCAACAGTTATGCTAAAGTCCCATAAATCACTGCTGAGTCCTCAGCTGACGAATTGTGTTTAATTCTGGTCGTTATATATTAGAAAGTATGTGAGGGTCTTGGAGAACTTACAGATATGACTAACTGGAATGTTAATGCGGATGAGGAATTTCATTAGCATGGGGAGAACGGAGAGGCTGGAATTGTTCTCCTTTGTTTAGACAAGGTAAAGGGAAATTCAATAGAGGCCTCCAAATTACTGAAATTGTCATAAGAGCCGGGGGGACACAGAGAGAATATTTTTAATAGAGAAAAAATAATGACGGGAATACACTGTCTGAAGACATGGTGGAAGCTGATTCAATGGTGAGTTTCAAAAGGGAAGTGGATAAATACTGGCGTGGTGGGGAGGGGCATTTTCAAAACTATGGGTGTAGAGCAGAGACGAGGGAAAATATAGAATCGCTAATTCAAAGAAAGCGCACCCACGATGGATCAAATGGATTCCATTCATGCTGGATAAGTCTCTATTTCTGTGGTTACATAATTCATTGATTCCGTATATCATGTGTACTATAGGCCTTCAGAAGTTTATGTATCAGAGCTTAATCCTCATTTGTTCTCTGATCAAAATCACAGCAGAAAAGCTGATGCCTCGGTTTCCAAAAATCCTTGTCAGTGTAATCAATACTGTGTGAACAAACAGACAGAAAACAGGAGATCAATGAGATGAATGATTTTGTAATTTACTTAGTGAAACAATATGGGCTCTGTGATCAGTGGGGAAATCAATCCCCTTAACTGTTAAAATGAATTTTCTCACCATACACTTATGTTCAAATATGTTCCGTCTGATAATATAATCTGTTACCATTCAGTAAATTACAATCTCATTGTTCTCATTCTTTTTTTCTGTCTGTTTGTTCTCAGCACATGGGTGACACTGACAATGTCTGTTGGCAACTGATTTCTCAGCTGCCTGCTCAGACTGATGAGACAGTTATCATGACAGCATCTCGAAAAAGATCAGGGCCCTGGTCAATATGTATCCCCTCATTAACATCATAATATTACAGATTGTATGTTTGTGGGATCTTGCTGACTGGAAATTGCTGTCTCTTCTCCTACAATATAACACTGACTATACTTCATTACAATTTTTACCGGACATCCAATTCTTTGTTGAAACTCTCCAAAGAGCTTCCCGATTTCTGGGTGTTAAAGGCTGTGAATGATCAACAACGGCCCTGTGTTGCTCCAGAAACTATTGTTGTATATTTCGATTGTCAAAGATCATGCCTGTAGTTCCCCTGGATGATGGGAAATAACATTGGGTTTCCGGAAGGTTGCGTTCACTCACGGATACCAGGCGGTTGTGGAGAATTGGAGTGAGAATTTTCCACACATTAAACAGCAGAGCTACGTGTCTATAGTTCGTACTGGCTGATTTATCACAATTCTTAAACAGTCAAACACCGATGACATAGCTGAGGTCTGGAGCTAAGAACTCTTCTTCCCAGGTTTTTGAAAAACACTCTGAGAATTTGAGCAAAGCCAATAACGCTATTGTTGTCACCAGCCTTCGATATGGCCGTGAGAATTCAGTGAACTGTCAACAACACCTCCGAGTGCTGGAGAATTTCCACCAGTGGTGTCTCCGCAGGGCACTAACAGTCAAGTTGGAGGACAAGTGAACAAGCACCGGTATAGTCCCTGAAAGACATTCCTCCAGTATCACAACCCTGATCATGTGAAATCAGCTCCACTGGTCTGGGGACCACATAATCAGATTTGAAGCAGATCGTCTTTTCACAACTTGAGAATGACAACCGATCTCAAGTATGGCAGAAAAAAAAATATTTTAAGGGCAGTCTGATTGCTGCATTGAAAATAGGGTAAAATGACATTGGGCACTGGAGGGATTTACCGAGGGTCATGCTATGTGGCAGCACCACATCCAACAGGCTGCAACACAGGAATAGACTCACCACACAATGTCTGCTGTGGAGAAGTGAAAAGGGGGATGGAAAAGGAACAGAACCCTAACTCAAGCAATCCCCTTCCTCAGGAAAATCCCTGTCCTCTCAACATGAAGGCCTATGAATCCAGGAAGTGGAATTTGAAATACCTGTGGTAAAACAAATCATGAATCGTGATTACGGTGATCACGTTTGCCGGTTATCGTTTTATTGCCCATTTGCTTCACCAATGATTCACCAATGATTCCCCTTTTGATGAAGAAAATACGCAGTCTTTAACTGTTCAGGCCTACATGTGACTCGAAATCCGCTGCAATGTGTTTGAAGCTTAAATTTCCTCCAAGTAGGGCAATAAATTCTCACAGATTCTGTCTGGTCTCTGTCAGTGTTACTGAAATTCTGACCGAATTACAGCCTTGGGTCAAAAATGAACAAAAAAGTTAAACTTGCGAGGTCAGCTGAGAGTAATGCCGTCAGCCATAATTTTTATATCCCAGCGATAATGAGCAGGACTAGAGTAGGGAAAATTCAGAAACCAAATAAGATACCATTGCCTTATTTCCTGAATGGGCTGCACATATGCTTGTTATGTTTGTGAGGTTTGCTCCTAATGCCTGTAGAATAAAAAAAAAAGTGGTTATGTAAAAAGATGCACAAGATCAATAAACATGTCATTATATACACATGCGCAAAGCAATAAACAAGCGGTAATTTACACAAATATTTGCAGACAAGCAATAAAAATAAAAATCTCTCAAGGGTCATTCAGATGCGATGCAAAAAACCTGTTTCTCTTCATTGATGCTGCCAGACATACTAACTTTAATCCAGTGCCTTATGTTTCCGTTGGTAAAATGTGGCTACATGCATGCAGACAAGCAATTAACACGTGGCTGTTTTTATTATTTAGCAAAAACAAATCGCTGGAACCAAGCGATCACCACCCATAAGGTGAATTCAAGGTTTTATTCTGCTCGTCGCTAGTAGAAGTGATATTTCTCGGTAATGTACAACACTGTTTTTGCACCTCCACAAGTGCATAAGGGGTTTGCACTAAGTACCCAGCGGTGGATGTGGGCTGCATAGGGACCATAGCTTGTTCTAGAAGTGTGTGCCCACGGCCACTCTCGCCCTGGTACATCAAAGTCTACCATTCGTCAGGTGGTGTTTGTCACAAGCAGCTTATTAGTTACTTGTCGTATTTCCAAATCCTTGGCCCGAAGGGTTTCTGCTGGTAAACCTTGTTCAGCGAGGTTACTCCGTTTGGGCACCCAGTTGGAAGGTGGGCAGTAGTTGGATTGAATATATCATTCTGAAGTGGAAAGTGAGGTGCGTCACGGATGTTTTCAACCAGCTTGTGGGTTTTCATCAGTCGGCAGATGTGTGGAAGATTGATTATTGGGGGGACAGGAAGCAGGGGTGAGGGGGGGGCGGTGGTCATTGAATCAAGGTTTGCAGTTATGATGCACATTGTTGCATTCAACTGAGTTTCAACAAGATGTGTGCGTGATGAGCTGTGCCAAACAGTTACACAGTACTCTGCAGCAGAGTATGATAGGACAAGTACTGAGGCCCAGAATGTTGTGGCTGGAGGGCCCAAGCTTAATTCAGCAAGAATCATTATTACGTTGTTTCTGGTTGTGAACTTTGCTGCTGCTTTCTTCCCGAAAGGACAGAATCCTATCTAGAGTTAAACCCATATATGTTATTTCTGAAACATATTTTTGCCTATGACTACCCATGTCAATATGCAAATTAATTTTCGCACTGACATTATGGAGGTGGAATGGAACAAATAGAGCATGTGAAAATGTCAAGTTGCAATTCGCTGCAAATGGGCCTCCACTTTGTACCGTCTTTGTCAAGGATATAGTCCAGGCTGCAGCAATATGGGGCTTGGATCGAACAGCAGATTTTGATCAGGAGAGATTAACTGACTTGAAGCCACCTGTTGCGAAGGACAGTGTTAACAAATGTCTGGATCCAGGATGCAAATCTCTGGATAGTTTTAGGGGCGTTCCACGATTCCATACTCTATCCGAGACAGCTGGCAGGTCTAACGGCACCACGCCTGCGATCAAGTTGTTTTTTTAAACATTTCTGATCTAAAAGGTTAGTGTCAGTTTTGATTCAATTTACTGCACCCATTACGGACACCAGCTTGGCCGATATTTAGCATGGACTATTCTTCTGGAGATATGTGTCGCAGGATGAATGATCAAATATATTAAAGCACACAGTAAGTACTGAAATCGTTCGATGGCTGTCTGCCCGCGTGAGAGCATTCCAAGGTTATTGTATGGCAACGATTGCTGGACGCGAGATTGAGCTTATAACGCTTGTGCAGATAGAAGGCAGCCAGGCAAGAACCCGGGGGCAAAGTTGCTTCAGGAATTCTGGAAAAATGTTTCAATAACCCGCTGCGTTCCCACTTTTTAGGTACCGTAATGCTGTCTCCAGTTCTCTGATCTTGATATGATCAGAGTTGTCATGTTCTGCATGTTACTGGTGTTGATTTTTTTTCCTGTTTAATGCAAATGATGTGTTTTATGTTCCTATCCACCGTTGTGTTTGCTACATTTAGGGCAGGGTTTTAAACTTGCTATGGAGTAACTTATGAGTGGTTTAGTACCGGCCATTTCCCAGCAGTTACAAGGTGGCTAATCAGGATTCAGCATTTCTGACTGGAACGAGTGAAATTTAACCCTGACCTTGTTCACCTCATATCTGGTTCGACGAGCCTCATTGAGAATCTTAATGAGGTGCTCTGCTATGCCAGGGTCACCAGCCGATTCCTATTCGCTGAGGAGGGCAGCGATCCCTGTAGCAAGGCGTGGGACGTAGCTGCGTCGGAAACCGCTACAGATGGCTACGCAAACGGCTTGGCGAATGGCACCAAAACAGCGCTTTATATATATATATATATATATATATATATATATATATATAACAGGTACGTTATGGATAGGCATATTTAAGGTACTGTGGTCCAAGGTCTCGTTTGCAGAGATTCAATTGCAATTTCCTTGCGCTGCTGATGGCTGGAAGCCAAATGGCAATGCAGCATGAGTGATGTCCTGTGTTGACCATGTGGATAATCATTCAAGTCTGGGCAATTTGCTAGGCGAGGGTGACCATCAAGAGAATACAGCCATGACAGGTCAGGTGATCATCTCTGGTCCCATCTATCTGACTCGAAATTTCTCTGGTGCTTGTAGCAGTGTCTCAAGTTCAGGTCATTTCTGGAAGAGTGCTTAAGCAGCTGTTCATCATCACTGTTTGGCGCTAAGGAACCCCGGTAAGTTTGGTTTCTGCTCAAGACGACACGTTGGTGTCTAGGAGAGGCAGAACTGGGGGAACTTGCTGTTCGCAACTGGAACTTGGAAGCTTGTACGCGTTTGTGATAAGCTAGCTGCCGGCCCGAATTGTGTCATTAAATGACTTTGATGAAAATGCATCTGTATCAGCAATGTTGGATCGAATATTCGTGGAGCGACCATGTTTAGCATGACGGGAGTAGCAAAGTACGTCAAATTCCATAGGGCAGCATTCCGTAGGGATCGTTCCCTCCTGGACACCCTGGTCCACTCCGCCCTCACCCCCTACTCATCAACCCCCACCTATGGCACCTCCCCATGCCCACGCAGAAGATGCAACACCTGCCCCTTCACTTCCTCTCTCCTCACCGTCCAAGGGCCCAAAAACTCCTTTCAAGTGAAGCAGCATTTCACTTGCATTTCCCCTAACTTAGTCTACTGCATTCGTTGCTCCCAATGCGGTCTCCTTTACATTGGAGAGACTAAACGCAAACTGGGCGACCGCTTTGCAGAACACCTGTGGTCGGTCCGCAAGAAAGACCCAAACCTCCCTGTCGTTTGCCATTTTAACACTCCACCCTGTTCTCTTGCCCACATATCTGTCCTTCGCGTGCTGCATTGTTCCAGTGAAGCCCAACGCAAACTGGAAGAAAAGCACCTCATCTTCCGAATAGGCACTTTACAGCCTTCCGGGCTGAATATTGAATTCAACAACTTTAGATCTTAAACTCCCCCTCCCCCCATCCCCACCCAATTCCCCCCCCCCCCCTTATGTTTTTTTTTGTTTTCAATAATTTATACAGATTTTTCTTATCCCACCTATTTCCATTATTTTTAAATCTACAACTAATACCTTGTCAATCTTTCCACCCCTACCCCACTAGAGCTGTACCTTGATTGTCCTGCCATCCATTCTTAAATAGCACTTTTCAAAGATAATACCACCTTCAACACCTCTTTGATCCTTTTGTCTGTGACATCTTTTGATTATCTGCTCCTAACACTGCTTGCTTGTCCCTACAACCACCCCACCCTCAACTTCTCTCCCCCCGCCCCCCACCATAAACCAGCTTATATTTCTCCCCTCTCCTAACTATACTTCAGTTCTGTTGAAGGGTCGTGTGGACACGAAACGTCGACTCTTTTCTTCTCCACCGATGCTGCCAGACCTGTTGCGTTTTTCCAGGTAATTCTGTTTCTAACACAGGAACCGAGCATGGCAGACACAGAATAAATACAACACGCCCACACAAAATCTGAGACGCTCCTCCCATTCATTAGCGTACCTGACAAAAAGAGAGATGAGGGAGATTTTGAAAGGTTTTCGGTCAAACACACACTATCAGACATGAATGATACAGGACGAATTGCACACACTATCTAACAGTGCCAGGGAGAGAGAAATGTGGACAGAATCTGAGTAACTTGGAAAAGAGAAAATATATCTACTAACATCAGCCTTCAAACAGTGAAACGTAAATGTCTGAATCTGTCTGTTATTTTTTGGTACAAAAGCGGTGAAATATTACAAATAAAAATACTAAAAACTGTAAAGTAGAAATAAGTGTTTAAATATTATTCCAAATGGTGCTTGATTGAACAAAATATACCTGGATCTCGTCTCCATCACTATTTTCCCATCTGCAATATAATTTGACTAATTAATGCTAGTTGTGAGCCTCTCAATACTGTAAACTTCATTTTTCATGGACTTGTTCATTGTTTATCGACTGGCAACAAGTTTATGGCTGTTCACAGGTATCAGGTGCTGCGATCACCTGAGAGACTGCGCACCAGCGAGAGATTCCGTTACCCAAGCTCGAGGTATTTCCGCTCACCAAAAGAACATCCAGCCAAGTCAGTGAGAATCACAAACCTTAGAAGAATGGTCCTTGCAATCCAGTTGCAACTTGAATAAGAAGTGAGGCATCAGAGAAGGGGCAAGACAATGAGTTGGGATTTTGAGCTTTGTGATACTAGCGATGCCTCTACTGCGACAGTGAGCGCTAACTGAAGAAACAACGGGACAGGGTTAAGGTATTAATAAACTCAGTTCGTGAGGGAGAAATGGCGTCTCCTCCGCCCACATTCCCCCGCATCTGGGAAAGGCATCTATTAGCGACATGCACCGAGCTGCCCTCTGGGAAGCTGCACACTCCGCAAATGCGCAGCTCCACCACCGCCGCTGGTGTTTTTATTTATCTTTGAGAGTTATTCACCTTCCGATCGGTGAAGCTTTCAGTTAGTTTTCGGTTATGAAGACCCACTTTATCCTTGCACCGTCAGATTAAATTAATCGGAAGGCGGGATGAAGTCTTCACATTAACATTGCGGCCGCCGTTTTCCGGAGTTCGACGAAGAACAGCGGCCGGGCTGAGGGGCGGTAAGAGAGGATTGTGGGAGGAGCAGGGGAAGATGAGGGCCAGGGAAGAGTTAGAGCGGCCCATAGAGGGCACAAGGTGAGGCTGCAGCAGGCACAATCTCTCTTCCGAAATCGAGTTACAGGCCGTGACCCACTATTCAAATCTAAACTTCAGCTGCTCAGTTCACCAGGAACGAGAAGCATTCTCTCTGCAGAATAGTTTTAGTCTCCATCCCAACTCTATGTTCCACCATTCGCATCCACTACGCTGCGAGATAATTTATATCTTTATAACTTTAACTGAACCATAATCTAATAAAAATATTAGCACTTGCTTTGAGTGTCAGTGAGCAGTGAAATTACCAATTTCACTTTCAACCTCTGTTATTGTGATATATTTGCATGATCTAAATTAAACCCAACTAAAACTTTGAAATTTTCTCATGTTATTCTTCGATTGTGCTCCCGGGTTGACAACAGTGAGATTGACATTAAAAAGCCGCCACATATATCGAATTTGCAACATGCAAAGATAGGAATTTGGAGCTCCTTTCACCCACCTTTCGGAGATAATCGTTTCTTTGCTTCTCCTTAGAGAAGCAGATTTTCGGTTCACATATATTTTACCGAAATCTCCCTGAAGCCGCCTTGCATCCTGCCCATATTTGAAAAGCACGCACACTTGGAAAAAATGCATTTCGTTCCCTCACCAAGCCAGTTATATATATCGACAAGAGCTGGGACCAAACACTGATCCCAGCGATACGCCGCTAGTTATCGACAGCCACCCGTAAAAAAAATCCACTCATTCCCATTCTCTGTTTCCAGCCTGGCAAACAATATTCAATCCATACCCACAATCCCATGTTCATTAATTTTGCCGAATAGCCTCTTGCGTGGATCCTTATCAAAAGCGATTTTGAAATCAAAATAAACCTCATCCACATGTTCTACGTCTTATATTCTGCTCGGTACACCCTTAAAAAGCTACAGTACATTGGTTAATCATGCTTCCCTTGTTATAAACCAGAGCTGACTTTATCTAATCTACACAATGCGTTCCAAGTGTTTTGTTACCACGCCTATTGTATAATAGGTTCCAGCATGTTCCCACTACCGATGTTAGGCTAACTGGTCGATAATTTAATGTTTTTTTCTCCCCCTCTCTTATTTGAATATTGGGGTTACAATTGCCTCCCTCCATTCTGTAGAAAATGCTGAAATGTATATCGAATTTGGGAAGATCGCCAGCAAGGCTTTCATTATTTCCTGGGCCACATCCTTTCGCACTCTGAGATGTAAATTTTCAGGGCCTAGGAACTTTTCAGAATTTAACCACATTAATTTCACCAGCACCTTTTTTTTTACGAGTACTGATTTTCTTCAATTGTACGCTCTCACTAGACCCTTGGCTCTCTAACATTTCTGGCAAATTATCTGTATTCTGTTTTCTGAAGAAATAACCAAAATATGTTTTCAAACTTTCTGCATTTTTTTTTGTTCCCTGTTATACTTTAATGCGTTTCTGGCGGTAAGGGGATTATAATTGCCTGTTCACATTTTTATAGAAGCTTACACAGTTGGATTCATTTTGTTCCCTGCAAGTGTACTCTAATAATCAATTTTCGTATTAATGCTAAATGTTTTTGTCCATATTTGCTTGATTCAAATCTGTTCCCATGCTTGTTGCTTCTACTGGCAATTGTGCATGCTCTCTCATTGGACCAAATATTATCAGTAATTTATTTTATAATTCTTGTTTGAGCAAAGTTTACTGCTTTATATTTGCACCTGTTTAAGTGGAATATGTGAGCTGTATGAGATTCTCATGTGTTCTGTGCTACTCACTGCCACTAATAAGATTATGTACCTGAGAGGCTGTGCACAGGTTTTTTCTTTATCTGCATATCACGCCTCCAGTGAACCGAACACCTGCTTCACTAACGAGAAGGAAATAATCGATTATCGCGGAAAAGTTGGTGAAAATATTTTTTTTTTCACTGAGAAAGATTTTGGCCATAACCTCCCAACTATTGTGCTCCATTAGTGACAAGGATCTGTTCTTAAATCTATTAATTTACATCTCGTGGATAGTTGTGTTGCTTTCCAGTCTGCTGAGGATTCGGTCCCTTTGTTCAGGGCTGCTTATATCGGTTTTTGACTAGTGATGCAATTTGATCACTTTATTCAGACGAGAATATTTTACAACATCACCAATATGTCCCAGAACGTTCAACGATTCTAAACTCAGACTGATTAGCGGCTTAATTTTCAGGTGGAAAAAAAAACTTCTGGCTTCCGCGTTCAGTTAATAGTTACGTGTGCAGTTTACGAACGATGTTTCGCTACCCCTTGTTGGATAAATAACAGACACGTGGTCAGTTTCTGACTCATGTATGGGAATTCTGGGAGTTTATTAAGATTGTTAAATACTCATTTTCTAGTGAGTGGCCCAGCTTTTGATTCTTCTGCTGCTGGAATTCTCCAACCATCATTGCTTAACTCTCGGGATGACTGTTCGACCACAATCTAAACGGGTCTGCCAAATCCTCATCCGCAACATTGCTGCCTTGTCCTTACACTCAACAACTACTGCTTACAAACCACCTCCATTTCTCGCTGACACACAGTGTGCATTTTTAAAACTCGATTTCAAAATTCCCCTCCTTGATTTCGAACCCCTCCAAGACAAAATCCCATCCTCTCCCTTTAATGCACTGCAGTCCCACGCCTCTCCCAGATATGCACAATGATTGAAGGCTAGAGCGGTTTCCAAATCTTAATCTCTCCAACAACGGTGACGCTATATTTAGCGGTCTTTTCACTAAGCAGTGGTATCTTGTTCCTAATTCTCTCCTCCTCTCTTTCCTCCTTTGATGTGCTACTTTAAATGTTCTTGCTAATCCAAGCTGTTCGTCTCCTCCTCTGCAACTGCTTTTGTGTCTCACAGTCATTTTCCTTCTACATCCCCATGTGAATAATGTTCAGATGGTTTTTTATACTTTTCGTGTTGTGCATATACAAGCTGTTGGATGAAGTCTGCCATTTTTGATACTATTTAAATGTATCCGTGTTTAAAGGCGGGGCTTTTGAGGGGAAAAGTCTTATTCTTCACAGCACAGCATGGAATCTCACATTCAGTGATGAGCCAGCCTCGACATTTAGCGAGTCCACCTGTTCAACAAGATTCTATTTCTTTCAGGGCTGTATAAATATACACTTTATTTACTGGATTGAGCCTGATTTTATTATTTAGTTGTACTGAATGCATCTATTTCCTGCTCCATTTAAATGTCTGATGCTCTCCGACAATCTCTCAGTGCTGTGTACAATGAACTGGCTCTAACACGACAATGTTTCCTACAGTACAGGAATCATTTCTTTGTGCATCAGGCGTCCAGTTAACTGAACACTTGTAACAGTAAGGTGTTCCCTTATTCAATGTGATTCCATTGATGCTCTTTCTGATACCTCTCTAATTCACAGTTACACATATTTCTGCCGGTGGTATCACCTTGCCAAAGGGAGTGTACACTTGTCTTAGTGTACATTTTAATGAATGCTCACTCGAACGAGTTCTGGGATTGGAGAATGTACTATGAAGAATGGCTAAATGAACAAATATTGTAATCCAAATAGTTCAAAAGATTAAGAGGTGATCACATTAAACTGTACAAACCATTAATCGGAATGACAGGATAGATGAGATGATGCAAGGCTGTCTCTCATGTTAGTTGTCTCGAATTATGGATCACATTTTCACAATTACACGGCAACCATTTCGGACTGAGATCAGTTGATGAGACTTCACCCAAATGGTTCTGAAATTTTGTGCTTTTCTAAGCCAAATGAAGATGAATGCTCATTTGCTAATTATTCCCCAGAAAAATACAAAAAATAAGTACATCCTTTTGAATACTAAAGAGATTGAAGGACATTGGTACAATGCAGATGCTTCAATGGAGATGGAAGGTTAACCATGATCTTATTGAACGGTGGTTCCTGCCGCATGGATTCATTGGTTCAATCCTGTTCCAATTCCGATGTTCAAAGGAGAGTCAATTTCCGGATCTGTGTTCGTGTGGCACTGAAATGGAACGACTGCAGCACAAAGGTTACTAAGTGGCTCACAGCCTTCTGGGTAGAAACATTGATCTTTGTTCTGCAAAATAAGTACTGAGGCTGAAATATTTTCATTTTAGCTGAAGCATTAGCTTTCAAATGCATTATATTCCGAAGCAGGAAGATTTTAGCCTCTGCAGGGAATCGAATCTCCATCACTGAGCGTCATGGACAGTTACAGGAATCGAACATGCAGCAACCTCTTCCAATTGGAACCAACGCAGGAAGTCGCTGTATACATTATATACCAGAGTCCCTCCCCTGACCCTCTCGCCAGAGCTCAATAACTCAGAGTCAGAATGTGTCAATGCAGAGATTGCAGGGGGTAGGGGGTGGGGGTTTGGTGGAAGAGGATTTTTGCAAAATAAGGCAGGATCTGGCCAAGGTAGACTGAGAACAGCTACTTAATGGGTAATCTACGGAGGAGCAGTTGGGGGTGGAGGTGGAGGTTGGGAGGGGGTGCGGCGTTCAGAAAGGTAATGGGGAGGCTATAGGCTGAACATGTACCCTCTAGGGTGCTAGGTAGGAGTAACATGCCCAGAGAACCATGCTTAACCAGACATAGAAAGGTTACGATGAGAAGGAAAAGAGAGGTCTTTAGCAGGTACAAAGGAAGCAAATCAGCGGAAACATCAGGGAAATACAAAAAGTGCAGGGTGGAGCTTAAGAATATAATTAGAAGAATAAAGAGGGGATACGAAAAATACCCGGCTGTTAAAAGTAGGGGGAATCTGATTATAGTCTAAGAGTATATAGGTGGCAAGAGGAAATCCAGGGAAGGAGTAGGGCTCATTTGTGACCAACGGGGCAATATCCATGGTGTGCAGCGAGAGTGCATCGGTGGCGTGTTGAACGGATACTTCGCATTCATCTTCAACCAAGAGAAGGAGGATGAAGGTATGGAACGCTGGGAGAGGGGCTGCGAGGCTCTTGAGCAAATTAGTATAGAGATTTTGAAGTTAAGAGAGGTGTTGGCAGACTTAAAAGACTTAACATCTCCAGGTCCGGATGTTTTGTGTCCTGGACCACTGAGGAAGGCAAGGGAGGAGATCGCAGGGGCTCTGACCCAAATTGTTAATTCGTTTCCAGCAACGGTGGAGGTTCCATGTGACTGGAGAGCAGCGAATGCTGCTCCGCTATTTATGAAGGATTGTAGTTGTTAACCAGGGAACTACCGCCTCGTGACTTATTTGGGAACTATTGGAGAATTTTCTGAAGGAGAGAATCTATCTCCACTTGGAGATTCAAGGGTTGATCAAGGATAATCAGCGTGGCTTTTTCAGACGGTGGTCACGCCTTACAAACATGATTGATTTTTTTCAGGAGGTGACCAGTTGGGTAGAAGAGGGTGGTGGTGTGGAAGTAGTTTATATGGACAACAGCAAAACCTTTGACAAGGTCGCACATGGCTACTTATAAAGAACGACAATATAAAGCACGGGATGCAGGGTAATTTGATGGGGTGGATTAACAATTGGCTTAGTTTGAGGAGACAGAGGGTGATGACAGCAGAATACTTTAGTGACTGGAAGCCAGTGTCCTGTGGCGTACCGCAGGGATCTGTACTGGTTCCCCTATTATTCGTCAATTATATCAAAGCAGTAGAAGACTATGTGGGGGTGAATAGGTTTGCAGATGACACAAAGATTGGCCGGTGTTTAACAGTGAGGTTGAGTGTCTTGAGCTACAGGAAGATCCAGATGTTATGGTCAAATGGTCAGATAAGTGGAAGGTGGAATTCAACCCTGAAATGTGTGGGGTGATCCACTTTGGAAAGAGTAATTTGATAAGCACGTATTCAATGTACGACATGACACTGGGAGGTACTGAGAAAAAAAAACTTGTCGTATGTGTACATAGATCTCTGAAGGCGGTGTGACATATAATTTGGGAGGTAAAAAAAGGCATATTGGACACTTGCCTTTCGCAAGAGAGGCATGGATTGCAAAGCTTTAGAAATCATGTTGGAGTTATATAGAACCTTGTTGAGGCCACAGCTAGAGTACTGTGTGCAGTTCTGATCGCTACACTATAGGAAGGAAGTGATTGCATTTGAAGGAGTGCAGAGGAGATTCATCAGGATATTGCAAGGCATGAAACATTTATGATAAGAAGAGAATGAGGAGAGACTTGGGTTGTTTTCGTTGGTGCAGGGAAGACTGAGGCGTGAAAAAGATCGAGGTGCAGAAGATTATGTGGGGCATTGGCAGTGTGGATACGGAGCAGCTGTTCACGTTAATTGAAGGGTTAGTCACGAGGGGGCATAAGATCAAGATGAGTGGATGGAGGTTTTTGGGTGATGAGAGGGAAAACATTATTTTTACCCAGTGGGAGCAAACGGTCTGGAATGAGCTGCTTGGGAGGGTGGTGTAGGGAGGTTGCCTCACATACGTTAAAAACTACATGAACCAGCACTTGTCACGTCATAACACTCATGGCAATGGGCCACGTGCGGTTAAATGGAATTAGATCGATAGGTCAGGTGGTTCTCACGTGTCAGTGCAGATGCGATGTGCCAATGGGCTTTTTCAGTAGTGTGTGATTCTGTGAGCTGACACTCCAGCAGAGTCCTGCTATCCACAAATTACATCATTCAGCATTTCTGACACATTGATTGTGACTGTATGTGAAAACATTCGAAATATTATTTGTCACGGTTAAAAGGGTTACCAAGGGGTGATCATATTTTGCTTTCGCTTGTCTGGAAATTTTCACTGTTTACAGGGTGGGCCCTGGGTGTTTGTCAGTAATTACAGGTGATAGATGGGGGCCTCTCCGTATTTACAGGCATTCCCGTGTTGAGGATTTGCCAGTAATTATAGGCAGTCACTGGGTTGTTCCATTATTTACAGGATGTCCTAGGGGGTGTGTACGTATTTGCACTTGGTGCCAGGTTGTGTTTTAGTATTTACTAGGGGTCCTTGGGTATGTGTCACTATTTATAACGGTTCCCTGGCTTTGTCAGTATTCACATATTGTCCCTGTTGGGGCAGCAGAAATCACAGGGGGTCCCTGGGTGTTTAGCAGAATTTAATGCGGGTCCATGGGTCTATGTCAGTATTTACAGGGTGGGGGGGTCCACGGATGTGTATCAGTATTTACATGGTGTGTCTGGGTCTCTGTCGGTAGTTGCAAGGATTCCCTGGAGGCGGGGGTGATCAAAATTTGCAGGGGGTCCATTCTGAACCTCTGTCTGTATTTAATCTTACTGTCAAATGCATATCAACTTGTGGTGGTGGTGGGGGGTTGGGGTGATTTGGGGCAGTTGCTGATGGTTGGTCTTACGTGGTGTCCCTGCCTTGTTGATTAGACTTTGCATTGTCTCTCCTGATTGTGTGAAATTGTGCACACGCGGTCTTCAGCTGTGTTTTGGTATTTGTAGGTGCTCGTCTATCAGTGCTTATAGTGTGTCCTGGGGCTGTGTTTTTGGATTGATATGGTCATTTGGGGTACGCATAAATATGTGCACCCCAATCAGCTCCATGCTGTCTGGTTCAGCATTGAATGACAGTTGATTTTGCTGTTCTCAGATTTCACGAGTTCACCATTGACAGTGCCTGTAATTAAAGTGGACCAGGCAGTATGTCAGTGATTACCCGTCTTACCTGGGATGTGTGTCGGCAGTGGGTCCCTGGTGAATGGTCTCCATATTTATAGTGATGGGGAGTTGATTCTTTCTTTCCTTAAGAATGTTTCTCCATGGAGTGTGTCGATATTTTAACCAGTTGCCCCATGGGAAGTTGTGAGCATTCGAAGGGTGAATAAAGCTTGCCTTTCAATATTTACAACATCTTCCCCGATGAGTGTCTCGGTATGTTTATGTTCTTCTTGGGGAGTGTGTCAGTTTATAAAACTTGAACCGACTGTGTCAATGTTTGCAGGGGATTTGAATGCATGTGTCACTGCTTACCAGTTTCGCCAGGGAATGTGTCGGTATTTACAGAGGTCACTGTGATGTTTGACAGCGCAAATAGGCATCCCTGGGGAGGGTGTTCATATTTAATGGGAGATCCAGGAGAATGTGCCAGTATATATAGGGGATCCCCGGTGAGTATTTTAACATTTACAGAGGGTGCCTGGTGGCAGTGCCAGCATTTACAGAGGCTCTTCAGTAAGTGTGTCAGTGTTTATAGTGTGCCCTTGGCGAGCGTATCAGATTTCATAGGGACCTCCGGTAACTGTGTCAGAATTTAAAGTGTATCAAAGATGATTGTCTCAATATTTATAGAGTGCCTCTGAAAAGGGATTCAGAATTCAAAGGGTCCTCCGGTGAGTGTGTCAGAATTTATACGAGACACCAGTGAGCGAGCCACTATTTTTAGGGTGTCTTGGGGGAGTGTGTCAGAAATTATAAGGAACCTCTGGGGAGTTTGACTTTACTTGTAGTGGTTCTCTGTGGAGTGTGTAAGCATTTAAAGGTGGTCTCCGGGGACTATGCCAGTAGTTATAATGGTCTCAGGCACTGTGCCTGTTTTTATTGGATGTCTCCATGGAATATGTTAGTATTTGTAGGGAGTCTCTGGTGAGTTTGTCAGTATTTATGCGGCGCCTCTGGTGACTTTATCAGTATTTATAAGGGGTCTCTGGGAAGTGTGCGTCTATTTATAGAGGATTTCGGGGATTGTTTCTGTAATTACAAGGGGTCTCCATGGAATGTCTCAGAATTTATAGGGAGTCTCTGTGGAGTGTTTCAGTGTTTTCGGCGTCGACATGTTACTCTGACAGCATTTATAGGAGGAGTCCGGTGATTGCGTCAATATTTATTGGGTCTCTCAGGGGTGTGTGAGAATATTTATAGCTTGGTGTCCGCGTTGTCTTTTAGTATTTGTATGGGCTCTGCGTAGAATGTGTCAATATTTAAAGGGTCTCTTTATTGAGTGTTTGCGTACTTGTAGCCGATCTCCGCGCAGTGTGTCAGTATTTACAGCGTGTGTGTCAGTATTTATAGCGGGTCTCCGAGGAATATGTCAGTATTATGAAGCGAGCTCCGCGGTGTGTGGCAGTATATATAGGAGTTATCTGGTAAGTGTGTCAGCATTTGATAGGAACCTCTGTTGAGTGTATTTTTATCAGTAAGTGATCTCCGTGGAATGTGTCAGTATTAATTGGGGTCCTCGGTGGATTGTTTCAGAACTTATATGGGGACTCGGAGGTGTGTGGCTGTATTTATAGGGGGCCTCCGTGGAATTTGTCAGTATTTATAATATATCACTGAAAACAATATCACTAGTTATAGGGGGTCCCCTGGGAGACTCAGTATTTTGCTGTGTTCCCTGATGAGGGTGTCAGAATACACTGGGGCTCCCCCGTGTTGTGCAAGTATTTATATATGATCTCCGGGGAGTGTATCAGAATTTATGCCTGTTCTCCAGGGAGTGTGTTATTGTGGCTGTTGGGCAGATGAGTCATTATTCACAGGTGCTGTATAGCTCTCTTCCTATTTATAGGGCATCTCCGCGCAGTGTGTCAGTATTTGAATGAAGTGTCCAGTGTGTGTACCATTATTTGTAGGTGGTCTTTGTGCATTGTCTTTATATTTATGTTAGTATGTTTATGACGATGACCAGGGAGTGCGTCATATTTATGGGGATTCTCTGGGGATTTTGTCAGTATTTAGATGGAGTCTCTGGTGAATATGCCATTATTTGGAAGCGTTGTCCGAGGTATGTGATATAATTTGTAGGGTGTGTCCGGGTAGTTTGTCTGTGTTTGTAGAGGGGCTCTGGTGACTGTGTCATTATTTATATGCGTTCTCAAGGGAGTGTGTCAGTATTTAAAGTGTCACTCGGTGAGTGTGTCATATTTAATGGGGAAACCTGGTGTGTATGTTAAATGATTACGGGTCTCTGAGGTGTGTGTCAGCATTTTATTGGAGTCTCCAGTTAATGTGCCAGTATTAATGGGGGCTTTCAGGGAAGTGCTTCAGTACTTACTTTTTCTTCAGGGTAGTGTAACAGCATTTTTAGGGGGTCTTCGGGCACTGTATCAATATTCATTGGTGTTCTGTGGGGAGTGTGTCAGTATTTATTGGGGCACTCGGGGGCGTGTGTCAGTATTTATAGGGTTTATCGAGGGAGTGTGCGTTTACATATGCGGTTCACCATGGGAGGTGTTCGTATTTACACGGTCTTTCTGGGGTTTTGGTCAGTATTCCAAGGGCGTGATGTGGTAGTGTGTCCGGATGTATTGAGGTCTCTGCAGAGGTTGCACTATTTAATGGGGTTCTCGCGGTGTGTGTCTGTATTTAATTGTTATCTCCAGTGAATGTTTCCGTACTTATTGGGGTTCTCAGGGGAGGGTGGCAGTATTTATTGGGTTTCTGTGAGGAGTGCAGAAGTACTTATAGATGGTATCTGTGGAGTGTACCACTGTTAAAAGGGAGTATTGGACAGTGTGTCTGCACTTGAGAGCTCCACTGAATGTGTTAGTGTTTCGAGTTATTCTCAAGTGAGAGTGCCAGTATTAATTCGGGATATATAGAGAGGTAATGAGTATTTATTGGGGCGCTTGGGGCAGCGTGCCGGTAATTATAGCGTGTCTCTATGGAATGTATTTGTATTTAAGGGGTTCTCCAGGGAAGGTATCGGTATTTACACTGAATGTGTGAGTATTTATCAGGTGTCACTGGTGAATGTGTCAATGCATATTGGGGCTCGGGGAACGTGTCCGCGTTTAATTGGGAACTTCCTTGAGTGTGTCAGTGGTTATAGTGGATCTCCAGTGAATGTGTCCGTACTCAGACTCAGAGCCACAGAATCACAGAAACACACAGTGTGAAGAGGCCCTTCACGAAACGAATCTTCTCCGGCACGTGAGAAACACCTCGACTATTTACCTAATCCCATTTACCAGCACTTGGCCCATTGCCTTGAATGTAAGTATGTGCTAATTGCTCATCCAGGTACTTCTTAAAGGATGTGAGTTAACGCGCCTCCAACATCCTTCCCGGCAGCGCATTCCAAATCGTCAAGACACTCTAGGTAAAAATGTTTTTCCTCTCCTTCCCCCTGTTCCTCCCGCCACTCCTCTAAAACTTGTGCAACCTCGCGGTTGACCCTTCAACAAAGTGTAACAGCTGCTCGCTGTCCACTCTGCCCAAGCCCCGCATAATTTTGCACGCCTCCATCAGGTCGCCACTCAGTCTTCACTGCTCCAATGAAAACAACCCAAGTCCATCCAACCTCTGCTCATAACTTAATTTTTTCACCCCAGGCAACAGCCTGGTGAATCCCCTCTGCAACGCCTCCAGTGAAATCAGATCCTCGCTACAATATGGCGACAGGTTATGCACACATACTTCCAGCTGTGGCCTCACCAAGTTTCTATTCAGCTCCCACATGATATCCCTACTATTGTAATCTATGCCCCGATTGATAAACGCAAAAGCCCCATTTGTCTTTATCACCACCCCACTAACATGCCCCTGTGCCTTCCGAGATTAATGGACCCACAAACCAAGCACAATTTGTTCCTCAGAACTTTCTAGTGCCATGGCGTTCATTGAATACTTCCTTGTCAAATTACTGCTTCTAATGTGTAACACATCACCATTTTCAGGGTTAAATTCCGTCTGCCGCTTATCTGCCCATTTAACCATCCCGTTTATATCTTCCTGTAGTCCAAGAAAATCAGCCTCACTGTTAACCACTAGGGCAATCTGTGTGTCATCCGTAAGCTTCCTAATCCTACCCCAACATGGTCATCCATGCCGTTGATATAAATGACGAAGAATGGGGTACCCAAAACAGACCCTTGTGTTCTGCCAACGGACACTGGCTTCACACACAAAAGCAGCCTTCTATAATTACATTCTGTGTCCTACAACTAAACATGATTTTTTCCAACTGATCAAATTACCCTATATTCCATGTGCTTTTGCTTTCTATATAAGACTCCATGGTGGGAAATTGTGAAAGGTTTTGCTGAAATCCATATAAACAACAACAACAGCCCACCTTGTCAAATCCTCACAAATTCAACCAATTTGTTTGGCATGGCCTCCCTCTGACAAAACGACCCGCAATACCTCTGATTAAACCTTGCATCTCCATGTGGAGATAGATTACCTCCTTCAAGATTTCCTTCAATATTTTCCCTACCACTGACGTGAGACCCACTGGTTCCATAACATATATCTACAAAATGTCTTAATTAGTGGAACCACATTGATTGTGCTCCAGTCCTGTGGCCCCTCTCGCGTAGCCTGAGAGTAAATAAAATTTGTGTTGGAGCTCCAGTTATCTCCTCCCTTGCCTCCCTCCGCTGCCTAGGACACCAATCATTCGGACCTAGTGATTTGCCAATTTTCAGCCTGCCAACACCTCCAATACAATGTCACTCCCCAGATAACTTTGCTGAAGAGCGTCTTGCCTAGCTCCCCGAGTTCCATACCTTCATTGTGATTCTCTTGGGTGAATATCGTTGTGAAGTATATATTTTACACTGTGCCGATGTCCCCTGGCTCCACAAACACATTTCCCCCTTGGTCGCTAGTGGGCTCTACTCCTTCCCCGGTTAGCCTCTTTCCATTGACATACTTGTAGAGTATCTCGGAATATTCACTACTTTTAACAGCCAGAGCTTCCTCATATCCCCTCTTTGCTCTTCTAATTTCTTTCTTAATTTCAGCCCAACACTTTCTGTAAACTTTGAATACCTCCGCTGATTTGCTCCCCATGTAAGTGCAAACAAGCCAATAATTTCCTTTGCATCGCATCCTAAATTTCTCTGGTCATCCATGTCACTCTGTGCTTGTTACACATTCCTATCACCGAACAGGAAACATGTTGAGCCTGTCGCCTGCCAATTTCCTTGTTGAACGTCCCCCACTGCTCCACTGTAGATTTGCACACAAATAGCTGTCCCCAGTCCACCGCGGCCATATTCTGCCTTATTTCACTAAACCCGATCCGCCAATCGAAACATTGCTTTGCAACTTCTCTACTTCACTCCCTCGGGAGCCACAGCAAATCGCAACATACTCCACAAGGACATGCAGCATATCCCAACACACTTCTGCGGGACAAGAAGCAAATCCCCGCACAGTCCCCAGCAACTGAAGGAAATATTGACGCAGTCTCCAGAGACACCCACGAAATATGGATCACTGCACAGAAATCAAAATGAAATACTGATAGACTCCACAGGGACACCAGCGAAACATGGAAACACTACCCAGTGAACACGTAGCAATTCCGAATACAGTGACCTGGGACACGCAGTGAATCCAAATGCACGTTTCAGGGGCATGTAGTAATTCCTGACCCGCATCCCTTGGACCAGAGGCAAAACTTGACACATTCCCCAGAGACAGTCTGCAATACAACGCACTCCGCCGGTACGCTCAGGAACTGTGGAGTCACTCACCTGTGGTCCAGCAGAAATCCAGACACATTCCCCTGGGGCCGCACAGGTAATATCTAAATGCTCACCAAAGAGCGACATGAAATACACACAGAATCCTCAGGAACTCCCAGGAAATTTATAAGAGCAGAAGAACTACCAGCAGGAGTTGGAAACTCAGCCCTTCGAGCCTGCCCCGCCATGCAATACGATCATGGTTGGTCTCATTTCGGCCTCAACTCCAATTACCCGCACACTACACAAAATCTTACAACCCGTTACTTATTAAAAACTGTCTATCTTCTCCTTAAAGTTATTAAGCTTCCCAGCATCCACTGCACTCTGAGATAGTGAATTCCACAGATTCACAACCCTTTGAGAAAAGTAATTCCTCCTCATATGTGATTTTAATCTTCCCCGCCACCCATTAGCCTAAAAAAATGTCCTCTAATTCTAGAATGCACCACAAGTGTAAAGATATGCTTCACTCTACTTGGCCTATCCCCTTTAGCATCTTTTATACCTCAATTAGGTCTCATCTCATCCTTCTAATTCCAGAGTGTATAGGCGTAAACTGATCAAACTCTCCTGATAAGACAATGCCCGAATCTCTGCGATTAATTTAGTGAAATTCCTCACAGCCGCCTCCAATGCAACGGCATTAAACTTTAAGTAAGAGGGCCAAAACTGTGCACAGCACTCCAGGTACGGTCTCACAAATGTCTTGTATAGTTGCAACAACACTTTCTATTTTTATACTCTATTGCTTTATCAATAAATATCAAAATGGCATTTCCCAAAAGGCCCACAGCAAATCGCGACACATTCCCCAGGGGGCCCATGAAATAACGACCAGCTCCCCAGGGAGCCCTAGCACATCTCCACGCAATCCCTTGGAAACCCAGCAAATCACAACTCTCTCCCCAGGGACAGAACATTAATTCCAACACATGCTTCAGGCACCCTCAGCAAATGCTGACACACACCGCAGGAACATCAAATATGTTTCAAAACTCTTCACAGATTCACCAGGAGATAAAGACACAATCTCCAGGGGCCCCCTGCAAATATAGGCACACTCCTCAGTGACACACATCAAGTACGGCCACACTCCCCAGGGAGAAATAGGAAATACAGGGTTCCACACAAAGAGCTCCCTGGAAATTCGGATACACTCCCGAGGAACTGCCATGAAATATTCATACGTTCTACCTGTATCCCCAGGGAATACCGATAAACTCACCACAGACTCCCAAGAAATACATACATGCTTTAGAGGCATTCCTGGAGATAATGACACACTCTTCAGTGTCCCCCAGAAAATCCCAACACATTCCCCGGGCACCTACTGCAAATAACGGCATAAGCCCCAGGGCACATTGAAATACTAGAAATTTCCCCAGGGATTCCCAGGAGATAGAGGCACACTCCCCAGAGATGCCCATGAAATATTAACAGACTTCTCACTGGCCTCAAAGAAAGACAGGCACAATTGTTGTTACACTTTCCATAAAGTAAATGCCGATTCACTCCCGCTCTTGAAACGTAAACACTGGCTTACTACTCGCTGACCACCTGTAACTACCGCCACACTATTTAAGACACTATCTAGATACAGGGAAATTGCACGGAGAGCCCTCTAAATAACGACATACTTCCTGTGGTCCATTGTAAATGCTCAGACATACCCCAGAGACAACTTGAATATATTATCTTACACCCCTGGGAGTTCCCGCAAACGCTGACTTAGGAGCAGGAACAACTCTCTGCCTAATTACTCTCTACTGGGGAAAACTGTAAAGCAGACACAGTGGCCATGAAACCCTATAATTAATGAGGCACACCTCGCTGATTCCACATAAATACGGAGGCACACCCCCGGAACCCCTATAAATACTAATACACTCCCCGTAGATACAGTTCTAAAAGCTGACATACTCTCCAGAGTCCCCAAGAATATCCTGGAACAGTCCACGTAGAGCCCGAACAAATATTGACACAGTCACTGCAAATCCAATATCAACACTGACACATTCCCCAGAGGCTATGAATAAATACTGATAGTCTCTCCAGAGAGCTCCAATAAATACCGATACAAATCGCCAACAGCCCCATTAAATACATACCTTCTCCATGGGCACAAATTGTAATTACGAACACACTCCCTAATGAATAATCACAGACTCCTTTGGGGCAACTTGTGAATACTAACACACAACCCGGTGATTCACTTAAACACTGGCACTCCATCCGGTCACACATATAAATACCAATACACTCACTGTTGCTCCCCTGTAAATTCTGACACACTCCTCGGGGTCATCCTGTAAATACTGACACACTCCCCAGGAACACCCTATTAATACTTGCACACATCATAGTGTACCCCTATCATTTCTGATACACTGCCTGGGGTAACTCAGTAAATGCTGCCACTCTACCTGGGAGTACTCAGTACATGCTGGCAAACGCCCTCGGGATACTCTGTAAATGCTGGCACACCGCCTGGTGATACTTTGGAAATGCTGACACTCTCCCTGAGGACATTCTGCAGTCGCTGACACACTCCCTGGTGATACTCTTTTAACACGGACAGTGTCCATGGCAATACCCTGTCCATGCTGGCAGACTCCCTGGGGATAATCTGTAAATGCTGGCTGACTTCCTGGGGATTTTCTGTAAATATTGGTACTCCCTCTGGGGAAAAAATGTAAATACTGAAACTCCCAGGTGATACCTTGTTAATACTGACACACATCACAGTGTCACCCTGTGAAAGCTGAGAGACTCCCCAGGGTCACCGCGTTAATACTGGCACACTCCCTGAGGAATCTGGAACAGTGTCAAATTCATCCAAATGCCCTTGATACATTAATGCCTTCGGTTCAAGCTGTATATACTGACACATTCCCCAAGAAGAACAATAAAATGCTGACACGCTCATCGGGGCAGAAGTTGTATATATTGAAATGCTCCCTGTTTTGTCCTCAGAATACTGACACTTACCTCTGGAGCAGCTTGTTAAATACTGACACAGAAGCTAGGGAAACATGCATTAGAAAAAGCAGATGGAATTGGCCTTCCCGATGAATATGGGGACCACTGTCCAGGAACCCACCGTGATTACTAACACACAAACGCAGGGTCTGTTATAAATACAGAAACATGCCCCAGGGTAATCCTATAAAAACTGACACACAACTCAATGAAGAAGTGTAACCAATGTCATAATCCCAGGTCCAGCTGTAAATAGCCACACTCTCAACGGGTATTCACTTCCACACTGCCATTCTCTCAACGAACAGCCTTCAAACATCGATTCACTTGCCAGGGCACACGTTAAATACCGACATACATCCCGAATGAACCATATGAAAGGAATAACACGGTCCCCGGACACAGTGACTCAGGCCTTTCGAGTCCCTGCAAACACTGACACGAAGCTGGAGAAACCTTTGTCCATATTGAGGCACAGCCAAGGGAGAGACCCTAAAGGATAATGCAAAACCCAGGAACATGTCTCAACACCAAACATCGCCCTCTCCCGCCACACCCTGTCCTGCTTAATACTACAAGTGACAATTAGATAAAAAACTGACATTGCTCCCAACCACCAAAGAAGACCATGTAAATATTGGCGCACAACCTATACGACAATCTGTAAACACTGACACACCACATCCTGAAATTATTTGCAAAACGTCCATGGATCCAATGCAAATAATGAAACATACCCAGGGATTCCCTACAAACACTGACAAAAAACCCTGTACAAACCAAGGAAACCCCTGTAAATTGTAAATAGTGACACACCACACATGGAACCCCTGTAAACAATGAAACAACCGAAAGAATCCCCGTAAATACTGACACATCCCCTGGACCCTCTATAAATAATGACCAGCTCCGAGGGATCCGCTGTAAAACTGAGACATTCCAGTTGTTGCAATGCAATTCATTATTCCTCCCAAATTAACCGCTGTAAACATTACAAATAAATGGTTAGAGTGTTGCCTCAGTCATAGGCCATGAGTCAGGACTGCAGATTGATGTAATTTGTAGACAACATGATTTTCCTGGACCTTGACCTGCGTTGGAAGTGTTCCTAGATTGACATACGCTGATTCTGAGTCATTGAGCTTGGGCCTTAGTCTCATTCGTGCGAAATTGGGACCTACTGCATGCAGTGTTTGACGGCGATTGGTAAAATGTGATGAGCAAGATGCATGTTAGAATCCTGTCACTACCCGTGAGACTCAATGATTGAGAATAGATTCCATGCAGTGGGTAACAGCTTCTTGCTACGGAATAAACTGCATTTTGAATTAAATGTTTCAGTGAACGTGAATGATACGAGGGATGGCATGCCTATCATATGAGAAGAGGTTATTTGGACTGGTCCTGTATTCCCTAGTGTTTAGAAGAATGGAAGGGGATTCGATTAAAGTGTATAACATTCTAAGAGGGCTAGACAGAGTGGATGCAGCGAGGATGCTTCCATTTTTGGGCAGCGTAGAACCAAGGACCACAATCTAAGCAATGGGATAGGCCATTTAAAACTTTATACGCTCAGCAGGTTATAAACCTATAGAATTTTCTACCAGAGAAGGCTGTGAAGTCCGGGTCACTGAGTATATTCAAGAAAGAAATTGTTTTTATTTGCAATAATAGGAACATCAACTGGTATGCTGAGAAAGCGGGGATTTTGCATTGTCTTAGATTATCAACCATAAACATATTGAATGGTGGAGCAGGCTCGAAGAGTCGATGCCTACTCCTGCTCTTAGATTCTATGTAACGCGGAGATGATATATATATATATATATATATATATATTATCAGAGTGTGATGTATCTTTGGAACTCACTTCCCCAAAGTGCGGTAGCGGCCCTGCCAAAAGATATGTTTAGGTTAGAGCCCCATAGATTCTTCACTAAGAGGAGAATAGCTGATTATAGGGGGTTGGTGGAAATGTGGAGTTGAGGCAACAATCAGAAGAATCCTAACCATATTGAATGGCGGAGCCGGCATCAGGGGCCCAATGGCTTTATCCTAAATCCTATCTTTCTATTTTCCAAATTCGAGATTTGTTGCTGCTTTTAAAAGTGAATTTCATTGTTGTCAACCAGGGAGCAAAATTGAAGTTTAAGATAAGAAAAGCTAAATGTCTCTCTGTGTTTTATTTAGATCCTGCAAATATATCACACTAGCAGAGTTTCAATTTCACTTGATGATTTCGATGATAACTGACACCAAAACAAATATCACATTTGTCATCTGATTATCTTTCATTTTAACAGAGATTGGCGTGTTAAATTAAAGTGTATGCGATCGGGGGTAGTGTATTGAGAAAACTGGCTGACGAACAGGAAACAAAGTGTAGGAATGTACGGCCGTTTTTCCAAATGGCAGACTCGTGGGGTACCGCACGGATCGCAGCTGGGACCCCTGTTATTGACAATATATATTAATGACTTCGATGAAGGAAGTAAATATAATATCTCCAGATTTCAACATGACACAAAGCTGGGTGAGAGGGTCAGATGTGAAGAGGATGCAGAGATGCTTCATGTCATTTCGACAAGCTGAGTGTGTGGGTAAATGCATGCCAGATGCAGTATAATGCGGATAAATGTGAGGTTCTCCATTTTGCTAGCAAAAAAAGAAAGGCTGTTTATTATCTGAATGGCTATTAATTGAGAGAGTGGAATATATAACTTGGGTGCCCTTGTACACCAGTCGATGAAGGTAACATGCAGGTGCAGCAGATGGTAAAGATGGCAAATCGTATGTTGGCCTTCTTAGCCAGCGGATTCGAGTACAGGAACAGGGATGTCTTGCTGCATATGTACAGGCCCTTGGTGAGACCACACCTGGAATAATGTGCGCAGTTTTAGTGTCCTTTTCTGATTAAAGTTGCACTTGCTATAGTGGGAGTGCAGCGAATGTTTACCCGACTGATCCTTGGGATGGCGGGACTGATAAATGAGGAAAGAGTGAATCGATTAGGATTATATTCTTTGGAGTTCAGAAGCATGACGGGGAATCTGTTAGAAACCTATAAAATTCTAAGAAGTCTAAACGGGGTAGGTGGAGGAAGGGTGTTTCCGATGGTGGGGGAGTCCAGTACGAGGACTGGTAATCTGAGGATATGGAATAAACCGTTTAGGACTGAGAAGAGGAGAACGTTCTTCCCCTGATAGTAGTGAGCCGCTGGAATTCGTTACCACAGAAAGCAGTTCATACCAAAACATTATATGATTTCAAGAAGGAGTTCGACAAAGCTCTTTGGGCCAAAGGCATCAAGCGGTATGGGGCGAAAGCAGCAGCAGACAACTGAGTTGTATGAAAGCCATGAAAATAAGGAATGGAAGAGCAGGCCCTCAGTACCGAATATCCTATTTCTTCTCCTAGTTTCTATGATTCGATGTTTCTATGATCATTTACTAAGGTCATGATTAATTGTGTCGGAACAATCCCTAACTTTGAAGTGTACATCAGTGCATGCTGACAATAATGTCTGTGTCTTCAAAGTTTCCTGAAGCGATGGCTTTGAGAAGCATTCCAAGAAGGAGAATTATGGAGGATTTTACTTTTATTTTCCGTACACGTATTGCCAAAGGAAGAGTTCCTCATGTAGCAAATGATCCCACCTCCAAACAGAAATTCAAGAGCACGGTAGAGGAATCAGAAAGCACATGAAGTACCAATCCCCCTAGAGTAAGCCATCCATGCAGTGAGCAGCCCGCCGGACTACTGGCAATTGGCCATTACTCCAAATCGACATATTGAACGTCTGTCGGCTGTGCAGCGAAAGCTCACTGTGTGCCTTGTCACCCAAAATTCCATCAAAATAATAGGCCGATGGCACGTCGCTATTGCATTAAAGATGTGCTATCTCTTGCTGGTCTAAACACGGCCGATACACACATGTCCGATGCGACATTGCTGATGAAGCTACATTTTCATCACCACCATTCTGTGACAGAATTCGTGTCGGCAGTTTCCGTATCATAAATTCATCCAAGCCTCTACGTGCCAACTGGGAAATGAAAGTTCTGACAGCTGTGCCTCGCCCAGCCACTTAAATGGGGGACTTCAACAGCCACCATACTGAGTGTGGTTACTCAGTCCGAAAACTGTTGGTGGACAGCTAATAGTGCGGGCCTCCATAAATGATATCACATTGTTAAACGACCGAAGGAGGAGGTGCTGTTGCAGTCATCTAGACGGGTACAGGAATAATCACCTGCCCTGTGCTGGCCCTGTCCCTTGTTGATCACCAACAACCTGCACAGTGCACAGTCCTGGATGACTTCTCACGTGGTCAACAGAGGCCAACGCTCATCCACATTGGCCTTTGCCTTCGAGACATCAGCAGTGCAACGACGATGCAATGAGACGTTCGCAAACTTTCAAAAATGCACCGATGCATTCCACCATATTAAAGTAACTATAATCTCTTGCTCCTGCCTGGCTATCGCCGTTCTGCACAAAAATGATAATCTCAGTTTAATACCAAAAATCATTGCCATTCCAAAGCCTGCAAAAGATCTCCCACTGGTAGCCATCCATAGTTCAATTTCACAATCTTCTGTGTGCTTCAATAATTTGAGCATTTATGTTACAATGCATATCACCAGCTTAAGAACCATGGTTATTATCGACCAACCTCGTTTCCGTAGGTGTGTTGAGGCGCATGTGAACAAGTTCTGACACTTAGACCTCTCATGGGAAATGACTTCCAAAAGAACTTGGAACCAGGCGTGGTGCTAAAGGATCTCACAGGTGGCAAGGATACAGTGTGTCAAATCTGGGTTGTTCCTAAAATTTTCCAGAATGCTTCCATCCTGGATCAAAACAGTTGTTCAAACACGCTTCGAAAACATTTTACAAGTCCAATTCATCTGTGCTGATGACATCTGTTGTTGGTCCCAAGCCCCATCATTCTGCACTATGGACGTTTTCTTTGCAAAATCTTTACATTTGGGTAAAGTTGCATCACATGGCAGTTTGGATTCATCTCAAACTGTTCCCAGTGTATTCAATCTCCATGATGCCTGTGCCAAAATAAAATTGCTTATTTTCATGGATAGTTGGAGGATAAAGTGTGATCCCATCACAACATACTTGGCTTTGACTCTAGATAGGAGTCTGTCCCCTCACTATCAACTGAAGAAAAGAACAGCAATTTTCCAATCCTAAACAAAGGATAAATAAAACTTGTTAAAACCACGTTGGGTAATAGTGCCACTATACTATGGGACTCAGCACGTGCCATTTCATACCCCCTCAGCACTGCCCTATCATGTTCAATTTTGTTGCAAAGCTTATCACACACATATCTTGCTAATAATCACTAGAATGCAACATGCGTATCAAAACTGCAACTATCCATTCAACGTCCCTCCCGCGGCTTCCTGTCCTGGCAAATATTAATCTTCCACACACCAGCCGACTGATGGAAACCAACAAGTTGCTTGGAAACATCCGTGATGCACCTCAAATTAGACTCGACAATGATATATTCAAACCGCCTGCCTTCCATTTCGGTGCCCGATAAAGAGTAATTTCCCTCTGCAAGCATTACCCTCTGAGGCAAACTTTGTGCCAAGGACTGTGAAATATGAGAGGTTTCGAATAAGCTGCTTGTGACTAACCCCAGCTTGTCGAATAGCAGACTTAATGATCTATCAAAGCAAGAGTGTACATGGCTAAGCAGATGTGTGTCAAGCTGTGGTCCCTGTGCAGCAAATCTCCACAGTCCATGTCTCTGTATAATCTCATTCTCCACTTGTTAAGTAAAACAAACAGTGCTACAGTTTACTGAGGAATGTCCACTCTTCAGGCGAAGTTGCGACTAAACACTTTATATTCAAATAATGGTAGCTGATCGCCTAGCTCCAGGTATTTGCATTCGCTAAATAATTAAAAATAATATATATCCACATGTTTATTGTGTCTGTGCAGCCATTTTTTTTGAACAGAGACAGAAACAAACTTGAAAAAAGCATGCCTAGCTACATATGTGAAGAGAAAAAGATTTATCCTGTCATATCTGTATGACTCTTACTCAGAGCTTTAGTTTTGTTAATGATTGTATGCAAATATTCCTGTAAATAAATGCCTGTTCATTGTTTTCGCTTATGTGTACAAAATGAGGTGTTTATTGATTTTGTGCATGTCTTTACGTAACCACTTATTTGTTATTCTGCTGAAAAAGCAGTGATATTTAGCAACAATTACCAGGATCATAACAAGCACCTTCGTAGCTCCATCACGGAGAGAAAGCAATTGTATCTTGTTTGCCTTCTGAGTTTACCAAATTCTAGGCCTGCTAATTATCCCCGGAAAATAAAAATTATGACTAGTGCCATAACGTTAATATTACTCTCCTGTTGTTGAGTCACAGGTCCCTCATTGCTGGCATTTTATCTGTTCATCGATCTAGGTTCTGTGTTTACATTGTTACTTGCCACTTGGATATTGTCAATGTTTGGTGCAGTAGGACTTGGAATGCTTCAGTATCAGAGGATTTATGATTGCTGCTGAACATTCTACAATCATCAGCGAGAATTCCCACTTTTCAAAAGTTACAGAATCTCAAAGTGCAGAGGAATGCCTTTGGCCTATCGAGTCCGCAACTACCTAATACCATGTACCATCACATGGCCCCACAGCCTTGAATGTTATGACGTGCCAAGTGACCATCCAGGTACTTTTTAAAGTATGTGAGGCAACCCGCTACGATCACCCGCCCACGCAGCGCATTCTAGACCTTCACCACCCTTTTGGTAATAAATCTTGTCCTCGCACTCCCCAAACCCCTTGCCCCTCACCTTGAAATTGTGGCCCTCGTGACTGACCCTTCCACTAAGGGGAACAGCTGCTCCCTATCCACCCTGTCCATGCCCCTCATAATCTTGTGCACTTCGACCTGGTCGCATTTCAGCCTTTTCTGCTCCAACGAAAACAAGACAAAAATACACAACCTCTCTTCATACCTTGTTTCATCCCAGGCAACATCCTTGTCATTCATCTCGGCACCCCCACCAGTGAAATCACGCCCTTCACATAATGTGACGACCGGAAATGCACACAGTGCACCAGCTGTTCCCTCAGCAAGGCTCTATAGAACTCCAAGATGACCTCCCTACTTTTCTAATTTATGCCTCGATTCATAATGGCAAGAGTTGCATAAACCGTTATCACCAACCCACTATAATGGCCCTCCGCCTTCAGAGGAATATGGTACACATACGCCAAGGTCCATTTGTGATTCAGAACTTCCTAGTCTCGTGCCGTTCATTGATTGCTTCCTTGCCAAATTACTCCTTCAAAGTGCATCACCTCACATTTTTCAGGGTTAAATTTCATCTGCCTCTTATACGCTCATTTGACAATCCTGTCTGTATTTTCCTGCAGCCAGAGAAACTCAACCTCACTGCTAACCACCCAGCCAATCTTTGAGTTTTCCGCGAAATTACTAATCCTACCCCGCGCATCATCAAATATGCTATTTATGCAAATGACAAATAATAGGGGACGCAGCGCATATCCATGTTGTATGCCACTTCGACACAGGCTTCTAGCCACTTAAGCTGACTTCTGTCTTCACTCGCTCTCTTGTACAACTAAGCGAATGTGGAATCCATCTTATCAAATTATCTTGCATTCCATGTACATTTGCTTTCCCTTGCGGGGCCTTGTTAAAGGATTTGCTGAAATCCATATAAACTACATTATCTGCATAACAATCTTCTTTACAACTTGTCAACTCCAAAAAAATTCAGTCAAATTTGTGAGGCATGACATCCCTGTGAAAAACCAATGCTGACTATCTCTCATGAAATCTTGCCTCTGCAAATGGAGAAAAATTCTTTCCTTTGCAATTTTCTCCAATAGTTTCACTACCAATGAGTTGAGACTCACTGGTCCGCCATTGCCTGGCTTATTTCTACAACACTTCTTAAATACTGGAACCACGTTAGCTGCTTTCCAGTCCTCTGGTCCCTCTCCCGTGGCCACAGAGGAATAAAAAAAAATTGTTCAGATGCCCTGCGATCTCATCCCTTGCTTCCCTAAGCAGTCTCAGGAACAACTATTCCGGACGTGAGAAATGTCCACTTTTAAGCCTGCCAACACCTCCAGTGCCTTGTCACTCCCTGTATCAATTTGCTCAAGATATTGGCAGACTCTCTCCCCTTGCCCCACACATTCTTCCTCATTCTATTGGATGAAGACGGATGTGAATTTACCGTTCAAAACTCTAGCGATGTCCTCTGACTCCAGCTATATATTGTGACTTATGTCAAAAAAGTTCCCTATTCATTCCCTGGTTATCTTCTTCGGATTGATATACGTCAGAAATTTTATGAGATATCCCCTTTTCGCTTTCCTTATTGCTTTCTTAAGCTCCACCCTGCACTTTCTTCACTCCACTATAGCCTCTGCTGATTTGCTCCCCTTGTACCTGCTAAATGTCTCTCTTTTACTTCTCACAGTATCCTGATTACCTCCAGCCACCCATGGTTCCCTGGGTTGTAACTCCTTCCTATCTCACTAGAAAGAACATGTTGAGCCTGTACAGTCCCCATTTTTTTCTGGAATGCCTCCCCCCCCCCCACCCCCCCCCCCACCCCGCCACTGCTCTTCTGTGGATAACTCCACATGTAGCTGTTCCCAGCCTACGTTGGCAAGATCCTGCCTTATTTTACTAAAATCCGCGCTCTACCAATTCAAAGCTTCTCGCTTTATAATGTAATCAAATTGATAAAGCAGCTGAAGATTATTGGGCCGAACACTGATTATTTCCTCCCGTGACGTCCTGCAGCTGAGATGACTCAATTGCAACAAAACATCATCATCTACCATTGTGCTTGGCATGGCACGAAACAGCGCAGTGGTTCCCCGTGATTCCGATTGGCTGCAGTTTAGTTGAGGCTTTATGATGACAAGGTCTGTCAGATGCGACCTTTTTCACAAGGGAATTCATCATGCCTCACCTTGGAAGCTTTGCTCTTTTGCCCATGTTTGAACCAAGGCTTTAATGGAGTCACGGGTTGATTGAAACTGGCTGAACTCAAAGCGAGAGTCAGAGAGCAATTATTGCTCTGTTCAAAGGGCATTTGTGAAGAAACCACGTTCCTGCGGATCTGGACTCACATTTAAAAATAATGGAAATAGGTGGGAAAATAAAAATCTATATAAATTATTGAAAAAAAAAGGATGGGGAAGAAACGGGGTGGGGATGGGGGGAGGAGTTTAAGATCTAAGTTTTTGAATTCAATATTCACCGCGGAAGACTGTAAAGTGCCTAGTCAGAATATGAGGTGCTGTTCCTCCAGTTTGCGTTGGGCTTCACTGGAACAATGCAGCAAGGACAGACATGTGGGCGACCCTTTTGTTTTTTTCAATAATTTATATACATTTTTTCTTTTCCCACCTAGTTCCATTATTTATAAATCTACAACTGTAATACCTTGTCAGCCTTTCCACCCCACCCCCACTAGAGCTGTACCTGGAGTGTCCTGCCACCCATTCATAATTAGCGCATTTTCTTGGATAATATCACCACCTTCAACACCACTTTGTTCCTTTTGTTTGTGACATCTTTTGATTATCTGCTCCTATCACTGCTTGCTTGTCCCTACAACCACACAACGCCCCCCGCCCCACCTTCTCTCTCCACCCGCCCCCACCCCCCCACCACCCCCCCCACCCCACCGCGCCTTAAATCAGCTTATATTTCACCCCTCTCCTAACTATACTCAGTTCTGATGAAGGGGCATGGGGACTCGAAACGTCAACTATTTTCTTCTCCGCCGATTCTGCCAGACCTGCTGAGTTTTTCTAGGTAATTCTGTTTTTGTTTTGCATTTCCAGATTCCGCAAATTTTTTTGTTTCTAACCATTTCACTAAATCCTCTATGCAATATCTCCAAAGCCCTCACATCCTTGCTAATATGTAATGACAATAATTAGTTCAAGTTCTGAGCAAAGCACGAGCCAGTGATCTATTAAACATTAACTTAACTTCTTGTGTTTGTTCACTCTGCCTCTATTTATAAAGTCACACATTCTCTGTGTATTTTAAACAAATATGTCAGCTTCTCCTCCAGTTATTAACAAGTGTGCACATGCATCCGCTCTCTACCTTCCCCCTGTATAAAGTTGTCCCGTTTAGTTTATGTCCTCACTCCTCATTCTTAATCAAAAACGTATCCCTCAGACGTTTCCGAATCACATTTCTATTAGCCCTTTTTGTCCATTTCACCAAGCGGTGTATATTCTCCTGAAGCTTACTACTTCCCTCCTTACTGTTTACAATTTCAGCTTACTGTCCTCTACAAACACGTACATATGACGTCGGAGAAAATTAGGGTGCGTCAGCACCACGAGCCTGTTTCCAGGTGTGATGAAGTATTGCTTCTGAATCCTGAACCGCTCACAGCGAACCATCTACTACACGCTGTAGCAGATGTTCAAGTTCATGGTGTTCTGTTACACCCTTCGTACTGTTAATAAGTTGAAAAAAAATAATGAAGTCGGCAATTGCTTTATGCAGTATTGCACTACAGAATAATTGATGATACTAATGTCTAAATTGGCCAACTGGCGAGAGACTGAGCAAAGGAATTGTGGTTACTGTCACATTCTTTTCTACTGCCAACACCATTCCTCCCCTGAAAATGAGCTGCAAGTGCTCCTGCTTGACGCTCTACGCCACTCTTGGCGCTAATGATGAGTTTTAGCTTTAAAGTTTAAGTTTGCTTTGTATTTCATTATGTGTGTTCAGAAAATGTCAAGTTGAGTTTTAGCTTCACTTAAAAAGCTGTCTGCATTTCTAATGAGTTTTACGATTTTAAGAAGTTAAAACTTAACAAGAAGAGAAAAAAAAAGATTGCTGCCAAGCAACAGGGTTCGGGAGCAGCAGCACAAGTCTCCGCTCTCCCATTCCCCCGCTCACAGAAACCAACAGCTTGAGTTCAGGATGAAGATATCTGCCAAGAGAGACTGCAGTCAGGGAAGAGCAAACTACAGAGAAAATAATTTTCCCAAAGAAACAATAGTCATCAAAGCAAAAAGGCTAAGACAGTATCCGAGCAAACTCTCAAGAAAACATTCTGGCCAAAGGAAGAACAGGTATCTAGACAATATGTGTTGAGTGAATTTAAACATAAGGAACAGAGTGGAAGCATACAAGTGTCGCGGAAAAAATCGGAGTGTACACTCAGACCCTGGAGGCTTGTCTAGGAAGTCTTTATTAAAGCCGTGATATCACGGAGAGCCTAGTCGCATAAAACGGGGCGAACTAGTCTCTGACTAACACCTCTTTACACACATAGATATAGCAAAACATTCGTGACAGAAACATGGGCAATTACAATAGTTTCACATGGCTTCAAAGGTTAGCGATCAGTGTTAATGATTTAACGATTAGACAGGACAATGTCAATGGTTTAGCAAATAGACAGGACAATGTCCACGGTTTAGCAAATAGATAGTGCTGATTGGTTACATATCCTGGGCAATGCACACACAATAGATTTTTTTTTTCTCTTAGATTTTGCCACCGTATCTGACATCCGGAGCCCCTTAGTCTGGGAAGGTAGCACTGGCCCTTTGGTTTCCTAATTAATGTGCTGCCTGCGTGACTGGGGACATTCTACAGTAGTTTCATTATAGATGTATTTTCAGTTTATTTCTCTCACAAGTATAGATGTATTTTACTTATTTCACAATTTTACACGTATTTTATTCCTCCACAGTTATTCCCGTATTTTATTCCTCCACAGATCCTCCTTGTTAATCTTTTCTTTTAGATTAACACCAGTGAGGAATAATATCTTCATCATCATACGGGAGTTCATAACCATGACAAAAAGGCCGGTCCCTGGCGGGGTAAACTTTCTCTTCCCACCAGTGGGCTTCGCTGGGGCCAGTGTGCATCATTTGGGGAATGATTGGCGCACCCCCTAATCCAGTAGAGACACTATTGATAATCTTGGAGCAGCAAATCCATAAAATAACACACGCACAGCACCCTATTATACTTGCTAAGAATATCCCAAATAAAAAGTATAGCAACCAACTTCCCTAACCGGAAAACCAACGTAGTATTGTAGACCACTGAGAATCTTTTTTATAAAAAATGGTCGAACATTCCCCAGCCGTCTTTATTTCTTGTACCTTGTCCATGACATGCTTTCCCAAGTCAGTGATATTTTCAGAGACATCGGGTACATAAGCGCAGCACTCTGAGCCTATCATAGCACAAGGGCCACCTTTTTCAGCTAGTAGGAATGTCAAGGTCCATTCTGTTTTGTGAGACGGTTAGGCGTAATGCTATCATTTCAGTGGTGCTAGCTGAGATCTGCTTCTGTGTTTTAATCAGGGCATCAGCCGTTTTCATCAAGTGCAGCTGCCAGGTTGATAATTTCACGTGAATTACGAGCCGATCCATAAGGGGGCAAAGCAATCATCCAGAATCGATCAGATTCCGAGATGCCATGGCGATGTAGGCGCCGATATGGGTTCATATCTGATTTACCTATGTGGCGAAGAAACGGATTTAAGTATGCTAGATAGCAACAGCCACTCCAGGTGGGTGTGGTTTCGTTGTTTTCCGAATTTCCTATAGGCGCATTAGAGAAAAGGGATAGTTGAAGCATCGCAGTCAACCAGGGGTAAGCTTTATCTCCACAAACCCAATATGTACCATTAAGAGGGTCTGGTGGATGTTCAATACCGGCGGGCTTTCGGACAGATAGGTCAAAGATGTATGATACTGTAGTATGACAGGAGCTTCGTCCCAGATCATAAGTGCTGAGTGTAAGGTTGGAACACCAACAGGTGGCGTTTACCGGCTCTAGGGGAGGTCTAATTCTGATCCCAAGAACTGTATAGTTCCAGCCATTGGCAGGTGAAGAGCGACGGAACCAACTCCTAAACATATTGTGCTGCGGTGTTACAATATTAAAAGTTCGAACGTCAGCATACTCAGTGTCATTTAGAGGAACAGCACGCCAATTACCCGTCTCTCCCCGATGTTGGGGAGTCTGGGCGCATATCCAACAGGCGCCCTGACCTACCTCTCTAGCATAGGCGTGGCATAAAGACAAAAAGGTGTTGGGGTGAGAATCCTTTGGGTGCACCCCACAAAATATAGCAAAAAGACAGAATATAGCAAAAAGCAGTATCCAATACATAATGCAAATTAGTTCACTGATAACGACGGTTATAGGACTGCCGGACAATGTTTTTTAAAACGAGTGTCGTGGACCCAGTCTTCATTCCCTTTAAATTTCAGGGCCGTTCGAGTAGTTAGGAGGACAAGGTAGGGTCCTTTCCACCCTCTCATGCAATTCAGCTGCTGTTTTGCATCGAGGAAAATGAGTACAAATCCAACATTTAGTCCAATTAACTTGCGAGGCTACAGCCAGCATTCGTTGAACCACAGATTATGTATTCCATGCTCCTACAAGGACCACGCAGGACAGGATCCCAATCAGAGTCAGTATTCTGACGGCTCAGTTAAAGTTCTTGAACAAGCACTTCCGTCTGAGGTCAGCGTCCGCTTGACGTGCGATGCGTCGATCCACAAGGGCGTCCTTCAACCTTTACGGCCATTTTGGTGGTGAGCAGGACTGGGAAAGGCCCTTACCATCGAGGTTCCAAACAGTTATTTCTCTTGAAGGTCTTTACTAGGACTATCTCCCCGGGCTGGTATTGATGGCAATCTTCAATGATGGGCTTTTTCTGAGCTTCTACTACTTTTATATGCAAGCTCTTGAGACAGTTAGGTGGAGAGCACATAATAATGAGCACCAAGTGTAGAGCTTCAGGCCCTTTCAAACTGGTTTCTTCACATAATTTAGCTTGTTTGTTTTTCAGAATACCATTTTAAATTTCCACTGCTCCAGTAGTCTGAAGGTGGTATGGGCAGGAAAGGTGATGGTCGCATTATGAGGCCTTCAACAGTTCCTTTATCACTTTAGCAGTAAAATGATCAACAATTTTACAACAACAACATCATCATTTCGTCGGGTGGGATACGCCTCCACCAATCGCGAGAACAAACATACCAGAAATAAAACATAATTATATTCCATACATTTAGGCATTTGTATAAAGTCCATTTGTAGGTGTACAAATGGGCCCCATGGCTGGGGATTCGTACCAGCAGTCACTGTGGGCGTCTTGTCTGGGATATGTCATTGACATAGGTATGACAGGTATTTGTAATACAATGCCTATTAGCATATTACTATTCACTATACATTCAACATTCATTCTACATATATGTATTAAATCCCTGAGCAAGCAACCGGTCAAGTCATGATTCCTGTGTCATGAGAGATTCAATAAATTTTCATTAGTTACCCATACAGGGACTACCCCTTCTTTGGTCTGTCTTAAATTTTCTCGGGCTTGTTCCAGTGCCCAAGATCCATAGGTGTTACATACATCATTTCTGCTCGCTTCGGCTGAAATAGTTGTCCCTATTTCAATTAATTTATTGAGAGTCCCTGCATGACTTTCAAGCACGGTAGCCAGACTTTAGATTAACCAATGATGTCCCTATATTGAATATTGCAGCGGCATCATATATCATGCTGCGCTTAACGCGGTTCCCTCCCAAGTCTGATTGCATCTCGCCATTGAACTGAACTGCTTCAGTCATCAACTGGCGCGTCAGAGCAGTATAGAGAGCTTGGGTATGGGTTGAGTATCAATGGGGCAGGACGACACCGGATACATTCAAGACTATGGGTACCAGGTCAGGGTGAACATTACCATACAAAACTTCTGATTAACCTGCACCAAACCATTTGTCGGTCCCGGATGCATAGTTGGACAAGATGGATCAGTGGTTTGAGGGGCTTCAATTATCTCTACTCAGACTGTGAAAGTAGAGGTGGGAGGTGGCTCGGTAGTGAGTTTTTTGTGTGGACCTCCCATGCTCGATCTGAAGCAACCCTTACTAACATTTGAAAGCACTTGTTCTCCTACTGTTACATTTATCATTCCCCGTTGCGTGTCGCATTCGGCACTGTCCATGCTGTACCAAAGTTCCTCCTGCAGTGCGGGATGCGCAGTGATGATCCCCGAACTTGTTACCAGTACTGATAGGCCCACGACCAGGATCGTAGATCTGTGGAGACATTAGCATCGGACCCGTTCTCTGGGTTACTGCTTGGTCAATTGCCACGTATCTTTAACTGTGTGTAATGCCTCCATTTACTTCCCGTTCTCAAATATACAAGTGCACATATATCACCTGTCATAATTATCTATTATGGTCAATTGTTGCTCTTTGGATTTGCCTGTTTCCATATCCTTAATAATCTGTCAGTCTCTAACTTCCTCTCTCAACTTATGTAATTGCCTACTTAATTCCCTTTCATTGTCCTGTATTTTCCCTTTCTGTAGCCCTACACCTCCTACTATAATACCTTCAGGTAATTGCATGGCCCTTACCTGTTATCATTTCAAATGGGGTGAATCTGGTGGTCCTGCTTGGGGTAGCCCAAAGTGCATTAGAATATTGGGCTGTTCCCTGTCTCTTGATTGATGACTTTTTTTAAAGTTTAGCTCATCCTTTCCACCATCCCTCGACGCTGGGGGTGGTAAGGAATATGGAACTTCTGTTAAATCTCCATAAGTTTACACACTTCTTTAATGACTCTCCCTGTGAAATTAGTTCCCTGATCTGAATCCAATTGGGTAGGCACCCCCACTCCTTCCAGTTTACTCCCTCCTGCTGCTGTCTCATGTCAGACCTCAATGCCTTAAACAACTTTACAATGCACCTTCTTATCCAATCTTTCAATGGCTCAGTATTTTCCCTTCCAGTGAGGGTCCTCTCTGGGAACCGCTTAACTCTGCCTGTCATCAAGGTGTTAATCCTATGGTTTTACATTTTGTAGCTCACAGGCACATTAATATAATCAGTAATACATCAATTTAGCCTTTTACCAGCTTTCCGTTTACCTGTATCCATCTTGTGGTAAATTGTTGTTATGTATTCTTTCTCCTTACAATTCAATTCCTGAACCACAGATTCCTCATAGTTTTACCTCTTAATTTTCTTTCCTGACCATGATCATCGTAAGGTTCTCCTGAGTTCAGTTTCTCTATTGTTTTGATTGTTTAAAATGTTTCCTTACTCTTTAGGTCAAATTAACTATTCCATTTCAACGGGGATCTCTGTCTCTAGATCTCTGTTTATCTCCCCCTGAGCAGTTCCAAAGCCTCAGCTGATGGTCAGATTATCAAATTAATTTCCATCAAAACAGTTCGTACATTATGTCCTCTTTCCCTCACTCATTCTCCTACTTTCCTCAGATCAGTTTACACTTGCAACAGCTACCATCTTATATTTTTCAGGTTGACTGGAGAGACTTTATAATCCAATAAAGTATTCTCATAACAGTTTTAAAACAGAAATCAGGTATTGACAAGTTTTGTTCCTTTTCTTCTTCTGAACGATTTTATTGTCTTAAAAGTAATCCATCAAATTGTGTATGACCCTTTTCTTTTAGAATTATCCAAGATTCATTAACTCGGCCAAAAATTGCATTTCAGCCAAACATTGCCAAGGCCTTGAGCTTAGCTTCATATTTTGGGAACAGACATACAAACATAAATATTGCAGCATTTGAATTAGTACCAATTGGTATCAGACATTTTAAAGTGAAAGTTCCCTTTTGAGAACTTTATCAAGATCCAAACCTCAAATTTTTAAACTTTGTAAGAACTGTAATTTACACTATCAAAATTAAAACAATCTCTTTTTCATGTGTAATGATTTGTATCGAAGTTATAATTTCCATATGTTTAACAACACATTCTTTATCTTAGATAGCATCCTACTGATTCAAAAGTAACCTGTTAAATTACACTGCACGTTACATCTCAAGATTGTCCCCAAATCAAATTCCAATTATTTTGGAAAGCAGATTTGTTTTAATATTTATTTCATCTCTTCATAAGAAACGCCTTTTTATCCATTGTAACCATCTAAACCTTTTGTTTATGTCTTTTCGTTTTCCTGGAATCCTCCTGAATTTCAAGTATTTTTTTTTCTCATAATTTTAGAATACTAACTCATATGTATTAAACCGAATCTGCTTGGAAGCTGATGCTAGTCCCTACTAGTCTGCAAGGGGGTGGTACAAGGGTGGGTTCATCTCAAACAAAGGCAAGCCCTGTTTTATCTTTACACTAACTTCAAATTACAATTTTTGCCAACTCAACTCAAACCTTATACTCAAAACTTTGGAATACTTGAATAAATTTTTTCCTTTAACCAAATATGGGGCTTTCGAATCTAAAGTGCTCAACTACACACACAAAAGACAATTCAGGGAAGAAAACATGTTAAAGCTCACATACAAATGCTTCATTGCACACATCGGATAGATAAAGGTATGTATCGATACTCCTATAATATTGAACTTTACTCTACATGAAGCTTCGAGTAGCAGTGGGGGGATGAAGGGACCTTCAAACTGACGAAAGCTCACATTTTCTCAGCTGCTGCTTGCAAATTGCTCATTAACCCCCTAGTGGTAGCCTTTCTCGCTCTCTCTCCCTCTTCAGTACAACCAGCTCTTGTAACTTAGATCAATTCATTTTTTTTTTAAGTCACAGAAAATACAGTAGCGGACTATGTACCTCCCTCAAAACATATTACCAGCGCTCAATTCTGTCCCGATTAAAAGTTCCTGCTGATAGGAAGCTCTCTCCTTTAATTTGAGTCCTTTCAACCCAATCAGAAACATATTGGACAATTTCAGGACCCTAATGGGCACAAAAGAAAACACAGAAATTACTTACTTTTCCCCTCCAGGGCACTCAAACCCTTGGGTATACTCCTAATTTTTTTTCGTTTTCTTGCCCATTTTCAAAGTTCCTGTTTTATGCTCCGGTTTCGCCGGTTTCAGTTTGTTCTTAGTACTTTGCGAAGCGGGGGGAGTGGCAGAGCCCACTCTGCTGTTGCGACCTCCCATTTTTCTTAAAAGAAAACACAATTAACAACGCAGTGCATTTCCTACCCTATGTGATCACCGGTGTTTAAAGTTCCTTAACAAGTCCTCCAGTTCCTTGGGTCTTTTGAGTCTGGTCGGTAGCTACGCTTTTTCAATCACTCCCCCTTTCAGCTAGGATGCTTTTCGTCCCCCTTTCACCTTTCCAACTTAAGAGGCAACTGGGACGCTATTTAACTGCACTCCCCCTTTCAGCTAGGATGCAGTTCGTACTCTCCCCAACTTAGGAGAGTCTCTCCCTTTCTCCGCGAGGGTTCTTTTTCAGAGATCCGATGGTCCAGGTTTTCAATTACCTCACCAACTTAAGAGGTTACCTCTCCAACTTAAGAGGTCACTGGACTTCAGTCGGATCCCACCTTCATCACCATCTGTCACGGAAAAAACGGAGTGAACACTCAGACCCTGGAGGCTTGTCTAGGAAGTCTTTATTAAAGTTATGATATCACGGAGAGCCTAGTCGCATACAACGGAGCGAACCAGTCTCTGACTAACACCTCTCTACACACATAGATATAGCAAAAGGTTTGTGACTGAAGCTTGGGCAATTACAATAGTTTCAAATGGCTTCAAAGGATAGTGATCAGTGTTAATGATTTAACGATTAAACTGGTTTTGTCAATGGTTTTGCAAATAGACAGGACAATGTCAATGGTTTAGCAAACATACAGGACAATGTCAATGGTTTAGCAAATAGGCAGTTCTAATTGGTTACAGATCCTGAGCAATGCACACACAATAGTTTTTTTTTCTCTCTTAGATTTTGCCGCCGTATCTGACATCCAGAGCCCCTTGGTCTGGGAAGGTAGCTCTGGCCTTTACTTTGCTAATTAATGTGCTGGCTGCGTGACTAGGGACATTCTACAGTTGTTTCATTATATATGTATTTTAAGTTTATTTCTCTCACAAGTATAGGTGTATTTTATTTATTTCACAATTGTACACATATTTTATTCCTCCACAGTTATACACGTAATTTATTCCTCCATACCAAGCCTCAAATTTAAATATAAAAAAAAAATCTGTAGGAAAATACATAATGTGATATAAAGGGTTGTTAGAAGTCAGAAGTTTCAAATAAACAACCTAATGCCTGTAACACTTGGCTATCCGAATGTAAAGCAGCGGTAACGTTGATGGCTGAGTCGGTGCGGAAGTGTGATCAGAAGAGAGATTGAATGAATGTGATGACCCAGAGAGGAGGAGCTTTGGAAGGAAAGCTAAAATACCTGGACTGGAATTCTTGCGGAAAGTGCCTGAGAGAAAGTTTCAGCGTGGGAGACATTTCCAAAGAGGGCTCATGCAAAGGGGAGATTGGAAAGCCGTCGTGTAAAAGACAGAGTTCAGTGAGAGCAGTTGACATACAGTGGGACAAGCAATTGGGGGCAGTTGACAACAGATCCATTGCATTTCTTCGATTTCTATTTTTCAATTGGTTTGTAGTTTGTCTGAGTACAGGTCTCCTCTTGCTTTAAGTAGACAGTGAAGTTACTGTGTACATTTTAGTATTAGACAGCCTTTGTAACTTGTGTAATCCTTAAAAACGTATATATTAATGTATACAATCTTCCTATCTTATCCGTCTGTCTGTCTGTCTATCTATCTATCTATCTATCTATCTATCTATCTATCTATCTATCTATCTATCTATCTATCTATCTATCTATCTATCTATCTATCTATCTATCTATCTATCTATCTATCTATCTATCTATCTATCTATCTATCTATCTATCTATCTATCTATCTATCTATCTATCTATCTATCTATCTATCTATCTATCTATCTATCTATCTATCTATCTATCTATCTATCTATCTATCTATCTATCTATCTATCTATCTATCTATCTATCTATCGATCGATCTGTCTGTCTGTCTGTCTGTCTGTCTGTCTGTCTGTCTATCTATCTATCTGTCTATCTATCTATCTATCTGTCTATCTATCTATCTATCTGTCTATCTATCTATCTATCTATCTATCTATCTATCTATCTATCTATCTATCTATCTATCTATCTATCTATCTATCTATCTATCTATCTATCTATCTATCTATCTATCTATCTATCTATCTATCTATCTATCTATCTATCTATCTATCTATCTATCTATCTATCTATCTATCTATCTATCTATCTATCTATCTATCTATCTATCTGTCTGTCTGTCTGTCTGTCTGTCTGTCTATCTATCTATCTATCTATCTATCTATCTATCTATCTATCTATCTATCTATCTATCTATCTATCTATCTATCTATCTATCTATCTATCTATCTATCTATCTATCTATCTATCTATCTATCTATCTATCTATCTATCTATCTATCTATCTATCTATCTATCTATCTATCTATCTATCTATCTATCTATCTATCTATCTATCTATCTATCTATCTATCTATCTATCTATCTATCTATCTATCTATCTATCTATCTATCTATCTATCTCTCTATCTATCTCTCTATCTATCTCTCTATCTATCTATCTCTCTATCTATCTATCTATCTATCTATCTATCTATCTATCTATCTATCTATCTATCTATCTATCTATCTATCTATCTATCTATCTATCTATCTATCTATCTATCTATCTATCTATCTATCTATCTATCTATCTATCTGTCTGTCTGTCTGTCTGTCTGTCTGTCTGTCTGTCTGTCTGTCTGTCTGTCTGTCTGTCTGTCTGTCTGTCTGTCTGTCTGTCTGTCTATCTATCTGTCTGTCTATCTATCTATCTGTCTATCTATCTATCTGTCTATCTATCTATCTGTCTATCTATCTATCTATCTATCTATCTATCTATCTATCTATCTATCTATCTATCTATCTATCTATCTATCTATCTATCTATCTATCTATCTATCTATCTATCTATCTATCTATCTATCTATCTATCTATGTATCTATCTATCTATGTATCTATCTATCTATCTATCTATCTATCTATCTATCTATTTATCTATCTATCTATGTATGTGTCTACCTATCTATCTATCTACCTATATTTTATATATAGAGTTGTGTGTGAAACAGTACTGTAATATAATTCAATTTGCCTTGTTCAATTAATGAATTTTGATGTTAAAACTTCATTAGCTGACTTCAGTGATTCTTTTCGGACGCCCTTCTCCAAGTATCAAAGCAAGGAATGTAAGGCTTCGTGTCTATCCAGCTACGTTGCACCTTAGGATCCGGATTGCCCAGCTGCATCAGCATCATGATGATATTGATATCAATATCATCACGATCATGAGGACTTAGGCAATGTCACCAGGAATCCGGAGCACACTTCAGGAATAGGAGGAGCAGGGAAGATATTTCATGGGCGCCTTTGACCCATGCAGGCTGTCAGAGAGTGCCGAATAAGACTTTGATCCCATTGGAAACCTTCGCTTTCCAACCGTTCCCCAATGTTACATCCATCTGAGAGACGAATCACAGCTTCCCCTTAATCACTATTCTACAGTAAATATCACTAAAACTATCTTGTTTATTAAGAACTTTTTCCAACAACACATCCAGTTATTCAGATTAAAGCTGAACTATTTAGGCTTCTGAATTCGATCTTTGCCTGTCCTTTTTGTTTCCTCGACTTGCTCAGTGAATCTAAATAGTGCCTCTCCAGTGGCGGCAGCATGGCGAGTGCAACGCTGCTGACGTTCTCTTGCGGGGTTGGGGGGGGGGGGGGGGGGGGTGCTGCAGATAGTCCTGCTGGACAGCCTAGAGCAGCCTTGGGGCTAGATGGCTCAATTTGGAAATGCACCACGTCGACATGTGCTGCAGCAGTCTGGTGGGGTAACAGCAAGGACACTGGCGGACTGGCGTTGAAGGGAGAACAAATCCTGTCAACCAGAGATAGGACAGCAGTTTAAAACTCCATGGAGACACTGTCACTCCCCCGGGCCGGAGCTTCAGCGATCCTAGTAATCTGCTGGAACTCCGATTGCTGGACTGCTGAGAGAATCTACAAATCACTTTGAGCATTGAGATCCACAGCCATACTTACAGCAGCCTGAGCCTGCATGGCAGCGAGCATGGACCTCATAAGCGCAGCCTGAGCTCCCACTGCAGCAACGCGATCATTGATAGATTTGGCCTGTAATTCAGATGAAGTTGGGATAATGTCTACCAGGTACTGTATCACAGCAGGGTCCGCTAGCGCTGTCATGGAGTTATTATCCACTTCTGCACGGCCCAGAAATGTTCCCATCTGAGTCCCAAGTACCAGAACCCGTTTGTGATCACACCCTCCTTTGAACTTGCACAGGAACCATCCTTTCCACCTGGAAGAAGCAGCACATTGGTGCTCGGTGATTCAACACATAATATAATCCGACTCTGCACTCGTCTCTATTTTACATACAGTGCAATCATTTGACCTGTTGGCGGTGGCGTGAGTATCAGATCAATTGGCTGGGCGTCATCGTTAGTGCTGTCACATTTTTCTCTCCTCCGCCTTTCCCATTCTCCCTCTCTCCCTTCCCGCTTGTTCCTCTCTCTCTCTCTCTCTCTCTCTCTCTCTCTCTCTCTCTCGCTCTCTCGTCCCACATCTCTCTCCCCCTCTGTTTCAATGGGTACGTGTCGATTTTTTTCTATCATTGCCATGTTTGAAATTAGAAGTGGTGGGGTGGGGGGTTGGGTTGGGATGAACGATTGTAGGTGGCATAAAAGCAAGATGTTCATTGTTCCACGATCTGCATATTGTATAACATAATCCCTGACAATAGGAAGAGGTTGAGCCGGGTGTTCAGAAAGGACATAAGGCAGGAACATAACATCATCCCTAACAATCGCAATGATATATAATGCTGCAGGCTCTGTCACAGCCGCTTGCATGGTGCAGAGAACCATCTCTTCCCTCAAGCACAGAGGATGAAGTTTTGCCTTTCCCCCTCTGGTTCTCTGCCGTTCCCTGTGTTTCAGTGGTCACGTTGTCCAGCCAGATGGAGAGAACAGAACGTCAGTGATGGTGTTGTATTTTGTTGGATGATGTACCTGAATAACTGGAGTTACGTTGAGACAGTGATTGGTGTATGTGAGGATGGTACCAGTGCAAGTTGATGAAAATGAGCTGGTGTTTGTGATATTAGGCATTATTCCTGGTTGTTAGTCATTACTTATGCAAGAACAATTGGGGTGCGGAATGTTGAGCTGTGTGAGATGTTGGTGCTAATTTGAGTAGGACTTGCCATGTGGAGATGAATGCACTGACATAGCCATTGCGTGTGAGCGCGTTACTACTTCTTCTGACACTGCTGCCAGGTCCTTGGGGCCAGGCGTCTTACATTGACACCACTTTCCATCCCCGTCGGAGGATGTTAATTTTGAGTCTGCAGCCCCCACTACCCACGGGAACATGATTTTCACCAGTTGTAAAACCTTTTCCGCACTAGATTTCCATTAACTTTAGTCAATTACGTTAAATCTTTGATTTCTTATTCTTGAATTTTGAGCTACCTGAACCAGTTTCACCTGAAGCACTCTTATCAAAACATCCATGTATTTGTATTGCAGATTTAATTTCCTTTTATACTTAACAGCTCTGCAGAGACAATCCCATCATTTCCATTCTCTCCATATTCTGGGAAATATTAAAACACATCACCTCTAAAACTTGACCAAGTCATCCCATTCTTCCCAAAGTCTCACTTTTAGAATTGGACACATTCCTCCCACCAGTGTCTAACTAATGCTGTGTTTCTAATTTAGAATTAGTCCTGACCTTTTATTTCGCTGTATGTCTCTTTTTAAAACCAAGAACGCTGCTATTTTTATTATTCAACTTCTTCCTGAACTTGTTCTGCCACATTCAAAGATATTGTTGCTAATCCCAATGTTTGGTGCTCGCGTCCTTCTAGAGACAGTGATTTGGTCTGGAATCACCACAGCTTAGATATTTTTTATGATTTATTCCTGTTTCTGCAGAAAAATTGAATATTCAATAGATACTTTAGTCACAGGACATTCAGATCTTGCTGCAAGAGCTATAATTATCTAGGAGGAGGGTGTACGGACACCGAGGGGTCTGTTGATGCTACAAACAGACACATAGATTCCAGCAAAAGGGGTCACTTCTGCGTTAAATCTTGCTACAGTTAGTTAATATTTTACAATTGTCTTTTTGATAATGGGTGTGGGAACCGGTCACTTAAATACCAGAGAGGCTCAGGAGCAGCAGCAGCAGCATGAATATCGCCATCTATCAAGTGGACTGCTCCATATGTGGGAGCAATTTCACAGCTGCGTGATTGCAAGAATTAGGCAATGGAGATTCAGGTAGTTCTAACTGCAAATTGTGTACAGAAACATTGTCAATTACCTGGACTTGAGTAAGAGTGAATGCAAGAGGAGGCTGCTCTTCTACAGGAAGATTGTGTTGAACTGAGTGCCCTTCTCCACAAAGACCCACTTTACAGACGTACATCGAAGTAAAGGTCACTCCAGAGAAACGCACTTTCAGTGGCACTGAAGCTTTCCGTGCCTCGTAACATTTGCACAACGTGCTACTTCCAAGTCTAATGCCTGACGTGTGTGGTTCTGACAGTGAGCTTTACACAGGGGTTTCCGCAATTTGACCAATGTCCTTTTCTCCAACGCGGGCTCGTTCACATCTGACGACACTGACACAGCATCTCAGGCACAGAGAGTGACTGGGTTTGCCCCATTGCTAGTTTTTAACAGGTGCAGGATGTGGCCGGCTGCTTTCACATTCCTATAAGGATCGCATTCAGAATGTGGGCTACCACATAAACAGAAAGGACTCCCATTCTCTGACTGTGAAGCTGCTCTGTGAAAGCCCCGATGTCGAACTATATCTAACTTTGCAAAAGAATATTAGACACGCGATAGAGAAAAAATTTAAAAAAAATAAACATTGCTCCTTGGTTTCCGGGGAAAGAGTTAAAATGAATCACAGGGCTCACACTTTTAAACTGTTCAGTTTTTACCCTTATGGAGCGCGTTGCCCTGCTCATTGGAAAGCACCAGTCTGAAGCACTCCGTCACGGACATCACTTTGCAATGTAAAACCAAGACGTCTCAGCCGAGAAAATAGTGTCTTTGATGGAGTTAATAGCCCTCCAGCAGCCGTTGATATTTGTCTCGGTCTGTTCCCCGGCGAACAGCCCGTAGAGCACAGTGCCATATGTCACCAAGCTGCTTGGAATGAGTCTCGATAAAATAATAACTGTAACTATTTCCAGAACTTCGTTGTAAAGGGACATTCCAGAAGATGGTGGACAACCCCATCAAGGCCATATCGAGGACATTTTGCAAAGGATATAGTTTCTGGACATGCAGCAATTGAGAGAAAAGCAGGGTTTTTCTGACAGCCAGACAAACGATGTATTGGTGCTTATTTTTAAGATTTGGGATGAGGCCTTCTGTGAAACTGCTTTACAGCCTGCTAAGCGCACCATCAAACATGGTGCTCCATATCATTTCCCAAAAGGGCATCGATGACTTTACTTGTAGACAAATCCGGATGGATCTGTGGTCAACGCTGAACCAAGTCTTCGGGAATTAGTGGGTATGACACGATGCAACTGGCTCTGGCAGCAACGTGGCCAGGCCCATCCTTGGTAACACCACACATAGGAGGAAAGGTTAGGAGAGTGAAGTTTAACGAGATTTCTTGGCATGTGGGCGCCGATGTACAAAGCAAGACGTCATTGTGGCCAAAAAACAGTTCATCAACCATCGCTCCAGATGCTTCCTGCCTTTGAAGAGTGTGACTCGAGACGTGGACGGGAGAGGAGGAACTTCGAAACTCCATAGTTACGGCATTACATCCATCATGTATCTGAAGGGCATGTCACACATGAGAAAGTTTTTCTGCATGCCGCACACAGTGTGTGAGGGATAAGTGATACACACGGTGCCATTTGCTTGTCAGACCGTGTAAGGATGGTTGGTAGCCTTCCCTGTGGGATGTTTCGAATGATGAGGCCGATTAGATGGCACAGAAAGCCCTGCCGCTGGAATCTCCGGCTGTACATTGGTACAGAGCTCATCACGCAGTGCTACCCAATCTATGTCCACCCTTGTACCCAGTGGAGTGAGAGTCTCTGGTCTGGTTCCTATTGAGTGCGATATTTCCGCTAATGGTTTCTCTGACACGTAAAATTCCTCTTTGTGTCCGATTCCTGACTTTTCTCCAGAGGTTAGGACAGCAGCTCCGGGATATGTGGGAGAATCGCAAGATAGTCATGATGTGAGATAATTGAGATCATTTTCTTTTTAATGACCTTCTTCCTAAGCAAACCATGTACTTGTTTGATGCCATTCACTGTCTCCCTGCCTAAACACGCTCGTAGCTTGGGTTCACACAATACCATACTGAACGGAGGTGCCATTCCTAAATCCCAGCTCTCCCCAAACCCTCACGCCCAGACAGCCCGCGATCAACCTGCACAACTGCTTCAGGAGCAGGGCTGCGTGAAACTTGAAGCGGGGACTCGCTGTAAACCATAATGTTCAGTGGATGGTAGTTTGACAATGTGCATTGCCCTCTCCTCCACAGGTCAAATAACAAGGCGAATTGTGGTACCACATCACGTCCTATGTAGCTCTAGGATGTTGTGCTCCCTTTTCCACTTCATTGACAAGAGGGGAAGGATGAGGTGGTGTCTCATCGACTCAAATTGATTGGAAATTCCTTCAAGAGATCTAGTTTTATTTCTCCTCATTGCCATCATTCACCATTGACATTCTTTTGTTTCACCTTGATGATGGGCGCCGGCTCCTTTAGCGCTTTTAAGCACAATATACTCTGTGCCCACTCGAGGCTTGACACGCTGTATACAGCGATGCCAGGCTGCATGCCCAGAAGAGATATTCCACTCACCTTGGCGGAGTGTAGATGGTTACTGAAGAGCTTTTTACAATTTGTCCAGGTCCGCGGGTGGACAGCTCTGGAGCTGATGATTTCGATTATCGTCACCAAACACTGTCTGGTGGCTGGAGGGAATCTGGATCCTTCAGGCAACATGATATCCAGTGTTTTTATTACTCTGTCAGCAGGATGTCCAGGCCGTGCTCTGGGAAGCGTGGTGCTGCTGCTTCCCAGTACCCCGTTGGGAATCTGAATCCTGCAGGGACAGGATTTCCTGTTTCTAACTCTGTCAGGATGGTGCCTCAGTCTGCCGGAGATCCCTGACGACTTCCACGATCCACAAAGGCTGCACTGATTGCTCCCCAGGCAAGGGCTACAGACAGAGGACGTCGCTGTTTGGACCCATTCGTGTGTACTCACTGCAGCAGGGCGAAATTGAAATGAACCTTATGCTGCAGCTTGCACCTTGTTGGAGCAAACGATCTGGATGTGGAAAATGTGGTTCCGGTGCCTGGAACTCTCCGGTGGAGACCAGCAATAAAGCCCACTGACAGTGTGATGGAACTTTGTCCCTGCTTTGCCCGTTACAAGCTGGCACTGCTACGGACAGAGAAGTAGACTGAGGAGGATATATAGGGGTTGTGCGTCACCTCCGGTGAGGGTGTGGATGTGGACCTCTTGGAAGGCGATCTTGACGACAATTTGGCAATCACGCTAGCTAGGGGATGCCAGCTCACTACGAGTGGTCTCATCGCTTCGAGATTTGTGGAGGGTAGTGACAAAATGCAGTTAGGAATCACCTTGGTACTTTATATTGCAGCTGAGAACGTTTCATTCGAATCTGGCTGATGGCAGCGCATATACCCTCTGTTGTAATGCTCCTGTCATGGAGGTGAATTGTAGGCTCCACTAGTCACTCGATTCCAGGAGGATGAAGATGACTTGCATTGAGGACAGTCCATAGATCTTCACATCTCCCCTCTGAATGGCGGACTCCTGTCCGTCTGAGGGCAGCTCAATAGAGCCCTGTGATCAGGCTCATATCATAGAAATGTAGCCATGGAAATTAAATTTCCATGCACCTGATCCTTTGTCAGCGTTCCATACCTGAACCCTTCAGCAGCACAATGTCACTGGCCAGAGATGCAGTTGAGATGGGGGGGCAGCACCTGCTTAAAGGGCCTAAAAGCACACAGTGAAAATGATGGATCTCAGTGACGCATGCCCCGACATTCTGGCAGCAGTCACAAGCATCGTCAAGGATCAGGCATCAAGACGTGTCCATTGAGTATGAAGCTGGATGATCACTTTGGTCTGAAGACTGCGCAAAGCAAAGGGAAGGGTCTCTTCTCTGAGACACCTGACGTTACCTTGAGCACAAATTGAACTATCACATCTGAGTGAGACGACCACAGCTCTTCATAACAAGGAGGCATAGGAAAAGCAGATTCTGGGGAGATAATTTTCACTCGTGAAGTAGAAGTGATGAACACACACTCCCAGTCTTAGCAGCTACATCATTCTATTATGCCGTTTCTGCCGTAACGTCTTTGTGGACCACAAAATCCTGAGCGGAGTTCTGTGCAGACTGTTGATTGTGATTATCTCATGACGGGCGGCCGCTGGAGGGCCGAGACCTGGATGCCCAAGGCCTGCTTTCGGGCTCCTGCTGTGTGGCAGTGGCACCATCCACGGCAGCTGGAGCTGGAACTGCTGAGCAAGGGGAATTTGGTTAGCCCAGAAACTTCTGAAGGCAATTGAGTATATAGACACGGTGCTGTATTTCGGCAGATCGTCTTCCCTCTCTGTGCCTTAAGGCTCTTGGCAGATTCGTTACAGTTTTGTGCGAGTTATTTAATGATGTTTCTGAGTTTGCATGTGTGTCTGTGTGTATGTTTGTGTGTGTGTGTGTGTTTGTGTATAAGAAATAGAGAGAGAGAGAGAGATTAGTGTGTATGTTTCTGTGTATATGTGTGTGTGTATAAGTGACTGCGTTTGTATGAACGTGTCTGTGTGTGAAAGTTTATGTGTGTCTTTATGTATGCATATGCATATATATATATATATATATATATGTGTGTGTGTGTGTGTGTGTGTGTGTGTGTGTGTGTGTGTGTGATTGTGTGTTCGGTTGCTTCTGCGTGATTGAGAGAGGCTTTGCGACATTTTGTTTGTGGCTGTCTGTACGTGATGGGGAGTCTGCATGTGTATCCATGTGAGAGCGTTTAACAGAGGATTAGAGAGTGCTTAAGGCAGTGTGCGGGTCTGCATGTGAATCTGTGTGCATGCATGCGTGTATATGTGTGTGCTCTAGCATGTGTGAGAGTGCAGGTGTTTCACATTGTGTATTTGTGCGCGTGAGTGTGTGTGTCTGTGTATGTGTGTGTCTGTATGTGTGTGCAAGTATGTGTGTGAATGCGCTTGCAAATGCGTGTGAATATGTGTGCGCGTGCAAATTTGTATGTGCGTGTGTGTATGTGTGCCTGAGTGTGTGTGTCTGAGTGTGATTGTGTGTGAATATGTGAGTTCATGTGTGCCTGATTGTAAGCATTTCTCTTTATGTTCTCCTGTATCTGTGTGGGCAGTCTTGTGTGTTTGTGTGTTTGTGAGTGTGCACGCGCTATTATGTGTGTGCGTGTTGAGAGAGTGAGAGAGTGTGTTTCCCCAGTGTGTGCCTGGCCAATGACTGTATTTGTGCATGTGTGTGAGAATGTGTGTGTGCTTTTGTGTTTGTGTGTACGTGTGTGTGTATCAGCTGGTGTGAGTCTTTTAAATGCATTTTTATGGGATGCGGGACAGGTTGGCTAGGCCAGCATTCATTTCCCATCCCTTGCTGCCCCTCAGATATTTGTGGAATTTGGAGTGCTTATGTGTGCGAGTGCGTGCCTGTGAATTTGTGTTTGTGTGTGTGTATATATGCGTGTGTGTATGACTGTGGGGGAATTTGTGAGTTACAGAGTGTACATGTATGTATGTAGGTGTGTTTGTGCATGTGCGTGTGTGTTTTGCATAAATTTAATTTGTGTGCATGCATGTGAGATTGTGTGGTTTGTGTATAAGGATATTTTTGTGAGTTTTTAAGTGTTTGTGCACGATCGTGTTTGTGTGTGTGTGTGTGAGAGAGAGAGAGACAGAGTCTGCGTGTGTGTGTGTGTGCTTGTGATGGTGTGAGCTTCTCAGAGTAGTGGTAGAGATAGAGGTAGAGATAGATCAATAGAGAGAGAGGGATATAAATAGTTAGATAGAAAGAGAGAGAACGGTAGATATAAGACATAGAGAGGGTGGGAGACACAGAGAGAGAGTGAGAGAGCCTGAATTATTTGGTGATGCGAGTGTTTCTGTGTAGGTGTTTCGATCTCTGTGTTAGGCTGCTGATGCTGTTTGCGTGGCTGATCATTTTGTGTGTGTGTTTGTCTGTCTGTTTATTCTTCTGTGCATGCATGAGATTTTTTGTGTGCATGTGCATGTGTCCGTCCTTCCGGGGAATATTCTGTGGCAGTGTGTTTGTGAATGTGGGTGTGAATATGTTTGTTCTTACTGTGTGTTTCTACATTAGTGAGAGTGTGTCTCCATATATGTGTGCATGTCACAGAATGCAGAATCACAAAGCGCAGAAGAGGCCGTTCTGCCCATAGAGTCTACACCGCATGCGAAAAAAAACTGACCAACCTACCTCATCTCATTTACCAGCAATTAGCCCATAACCTTGAAAGTTATCACGTACCAAGTGCACGTCCTGGTACTTTGTAAAGGATACTAGGCGAACCGCCTCCACCACCCTCCCAGCCAGCGCAGTCGAAACTGTCACTACCTTCTGGGTAAAAATATTTTCCTTGCATTCCCACTAAATCGGCTTCCCCTCAACTTGAAATAATTGCATTTGACAGTGACCTTTCAACTAAGGGTTGCAGCTGCACTCCATCCACACTGCCAATGCCCCTAAAAATTGTGTGCATCTCGATCAGTTTGCTCCTTAGTGTTCTCTGCTGCAACAGAAACAGAGCAACTCTATCCAATCTCTTTTCATAAGATAAATGCTTCATCCCAGGCAACATCCTGCTGAATCTCGTCTGCACCCCGTCCAGTGCAATCACATCCTTCCTATAATGTGGCGACCATAACTGCACACAGTACTACAGCTGTGTCCTCTACTAGCTTCTACACAACTCTAATGTTATCTCCCTGCTTTGGTAATCTATGTCTCGACTGAAAAGGGCAAGTGTCCCTTATGACTTTTTCACCACCCCACTAAAATACATCTGCGCCTTCAGAGATCCATGGACGCACACGCCAGGGTCGCTTTGCTCCTCAGAGCTTCCGAGTATCATTCCTTTCATTGGATATTTTGTTTTCAGATTGCTCGCTCCAAAGCTTAGCACCTCTCACTTTTCAGGTTGAAATTCCATCTGTCACTTATCTTCCCCATTGACCATTCCATCTGTATCTTCTGGTAGCCCAAGACACTCATCCTCATTGTTAACCACCCGGCCAATAGTTGCATAATTCAGAAACTTACTACTCCAACCCCCCACATAGCTCTTCTATGTCGTTTATGCAAATGACAAATAACAGGGGTCCCAGCACAGATCCTCATGGTACGCCACTTGTCAGAGGCTTCCAGTGAATAAAGCATCCTCTGTCACCACGCTCTGTTCACTACAATTAAGCCAATTTTGAATCGACCTTATCAAATTACCCTGCGTCCCATTTGCATTTGACTTCTTTCTAAGATTCCCATGTGGCAAATTGTCAAATGCTTTGCTGAAATCCATAGAAACTACATCACCTACAGTACCCTCATCTACACACTTGGTCACCTCCTCAAAACATTCAATCAAATTTTCTAGGCATGACTTCCCTCTGACAAAGCCATGCTGAATATCCCTGATCAAACGTTGCATCTCCAATTGGTTATAGGTTGTCTACTTCAGGATTTCCTCCACTAGTTTCCCTACCACTGAAGTAAGAACCCATGTCCTGAAGTTCTCCAGCTTATCTCTACAACCCTTGTTAAATAGTGGAACCACATTTTATATCCTCCCATACTCTGACATCTCCAAGGTGGCCAGAGAGAAATTGAAAATTTGGCTCAGTGCCCCTGCGGTCTCCTCCCTAGCGTCTATCAACAGCCTGGAACTCAAGTCATCCAGACCTCGAAATTTGACCACTTTAAAGCCTGCCAACACCTCCCATATCTTGTCACTCCCTATAAAAAATTTGCTTAAAAATGTCGCAATCTCTCTCCCCGAGATCAAAACCTTCATCCCCATTCTCTTGGGTGAAGGCGGCTGAGAAGCATTCATTCAACAATCTAGCAATGTCCTCTGGCTCCACCCACATATTGCCCCCGTGGTACATTATGGGTCCTACACTTTCCTTGGCTAAACTCTTGGCATTAATAACCTTAATTAAAATGTCGTGATTTTCCCTGCCATTTACCAGCCACTGCGTTTTGATATCCTCTATTTGCTCTCCTATTTGCTTTCATAGGCTGCACCCTGCATTGTCTGTAGTTCACTAATGTCTCCGCTGATTTGCGTACCTTATACCTGCAAAATCCTCTCTTTTCCTTTTCATTGTAACCTGAATATTTCTGGTCATCCATGGTTCTCTGAGCTTGTTACTCCTTCCTATCACCCTAGAGGGAACATGATCAGTCTGTACCCGCTCCATTACATTTTTGAACGCACCCAAGTGCTTTGCCGCAGATTTCCCCACAAGCATATGTTCCCTTTCTCCTTTGGCCAGATACTGAATTATTTTACTAATACCCTCTCTTCCTCAATCCAAAACAATTTTATGCAACTTCTCTATTTGTTTGTACATAACAAGGTTAAAATACATCATGTTATGGTCGCTATCGCTGAAATGCTGCCCCA